>NC_088406.1:5010566-5030566 GCF_034236695.1 Oncorhynchus nerka
GGCCAGCTGTGTCTGGGATGCCGTGTCTCTCTTCCTGTGGACAGATAGAACCACAATCACAGCTCTGTATTCGGGGAGAGATCAAAATGCTTCCGAGGAAAATCCAGAAGGTTGGACCTCCTTCTCCTCAACGGAAGGCACTGGGGTCCAGAGTACGTTCTCGGCTCGCAGCGATGCCAAAGGTCATGTTCGTGACGGTGTTTCTATGTTGCTGAATGTATGACCTTTTCGTGTTTCAGAAGGACCACGGTCAAGTCTTCTGGTGGAACCACTGGGAGTCTGTCCTGGAACCACTGGGAGATTCAAAGATCACTGGGAGTCATGTCGAGGGACCACTGGGAGTCTCTGGGAACCACTGGGAGTAATGTTCCTAGATAGCTTCTCATTCTAGTTCTGTGGTAAAGTTGTCATGTCTGTCTGTCTCCTTCTCTGTCGTTGATGGTTAACTCACTGGTTTATCCTCTGTAATGGAGGTATGTTGATTTGTATACTCAAAACTTCTGTACTTTTTAAATACTAAAACATGGAGAAGAAAAAAACGGTTCGGTACAAATCATTTTTGTTTCTTTGGATATTTTTATTAAATGTGTCTCACGTTGTCTACTGATTGAGAGAGGATCGAGTCTGTCAGCGCAGCCGATGTCCCCTTTAAAGCACGAGATACCGTGCCTGGTCCACCTGGACTCATTGCTCTGGTCTGTCCTGAGGAACCACTGGGACACTGTCCTGGGGAACCACTGGGAGTCTGTCCTGAGGAACCACTGGGAGTCTGTCCTGAGGAACCACTGGGAGTCTGTCCTGGGGAACCACTGGGAGTCTGTCCTGAGGAACCACTGGGAGTCTGTTCTGGGGAACCACTGGGAGTCTGTCCTGAGGAACCACTGGGAGTCTGTTCTGGGGAACCACTGGGAGTCTGTCCCGAGGAACCACTGGGAGTCTGTCCTGAGGAACCACTGGGAGTCTGGACTGAGGAACCACTGGGAGTCTGGACTGTATCATGTTATCTCCTCTCTCATACTGACTCTAGTCTGTTCTGAGGAACCACTGGGAGTCTGTCCTGAGGAACCACTGGGACACTGTCCTGGGGAACCCCTGGGAGTCTGTTCTGAGGAACCACTGGGACACTGTCCTGGGGAACCACTGGGAGTCTGTCCTGAGGAACCACTGGGAGTCTGTCCTGGGGAACCACTGGGACACTGTCCTCGGGAACCACTGGGAGTCTGTCCTGGGGAACCACTGGGAGTCTGTCCTGAGGAACCACTGGGAGTCTGTCCTGAGGAACCACTGGGAGTCTGGACTGAGGAACCACTGGGAGTCTGTCCTGAGGAACCTCTGGGAGTCTGGACTGAGGAACCACTGGGAGTCTGGACTGGGGAACCACTGGGAGTCTGTCCTGAGGAACCTCTGGGAGTCTGTCCTGGGGAACCACTGGGAGTCTGTCCTGGGGAACCACTGGGAGTCTGTCCTGAGGAACCACTGGGAGTCTGTCCTGGGGAACCACTGGGAGTCTGTCCCGAGGAACCACTGGGAGTCTGTTCTGGGGAACCACTGGGAGTCTGTCCTGAGGAACCACTGGGAGTCTGTTCTGGGGAACCACTGGGAGTCTGTTCTGGGGACCACTGGGAGTCTGTCCCGAGGAACCACTGGGAGTCTGTCCTGAGGAAACACTGGGAGTCTGGACTGAGGAACCACTGGGAGTCTGGACTGTATCATGTTATCTCCTCTCTCATACTGACTCTAGTCTGTTCTGAGGAACCACTGGGAGTCTGTCCTGAGGAACCACTGGGACACTGTCCTGGGGAACCCCTGGGAGTCTGTTCTGAGGAACCACTGGGACACTGTCCTGGGGAACCACTGGGAGTCTGTCCTGAGGAACCACTGGGAGTCTGTCCTCTGGGAGTCTGGGGAACCACTGGGACAGTCTGTCCTCCTGGGGAACCACTGGGAGTCTGTCCTGGGAACCACTGGGAGTCTGTCCTGAGGAACCACTGGGAGTCTGTCCTGAGGAACCACTGGGAGTCTGGACTGAGGAACCACTGGGAGTCTGTCCTGAGGAACCTCTGGGAGTCTGGACTGAGGAACCACTGGGAGTCTGGACTGGGGAACCACTGGGAGTCTGTCCTGAGGAACCTCTGGGAGTCTGTCCTGGGAAACCACTGGGAGTCTGTCCTGGGGAACCACTGGGAGTCTGTCCTGAGGAACCACTGGGAGTCTGTCCTGGGGAACCACTGGGAGTCTGTCCTGAGGAACCACTGGGAGTCTCCTCTCTCGTTCTGTCTCTAGTCTGTCCTGAGGAACCACTGGGAGTCTGTCCTGAGGAACCACTGGGAGTCTGTTCTGGGGAACCACTGGGAGTCTGTTCTGGGGACCACTGGGAGTCTGTCCCGAGGAACCACTGGGAGTCTGTCCTGAGGAACCACTGGGAGTCTGGACTGAGGAACCACTGGGAGTCTGGACTGTATCATGTTATCTCCTCTCTCATACTGACTCTAGTCTGTTCTGAGGAACCACTGGGAGTCTGTCCTGAGGAACCACTGGGACACTGTCCTGGGGAACCCCTGGGAGTCTGTTCTGAGGAACCACTGGGACACTGTCCTGGGGAACCACTGGGAGTCTGTCCTGAGGAACCACTGGGAGTCTGTCCTGGGGAACCACTGGGACACTGTCCTCGGGAACCACTGGGAGTCTGTCCTGGGGAACCACTGGGAGTCTGTCCTGAGGAACCACTGGTAGTCTGTCCTGAGGAACCACTGGGAGTCTGGACTGAGGAACCACTGGGAGTCTGTCCTGAGGAACCTATGGGAGTCTGGACTGAGGAACCACTGGGAGTCTGGACTGGGGAACCACTGGGAGTCTGTCCTGAGGAACCTCTGGGAGTCTGTCCTGGGGAACCACTGGGAGTCTGTCCTGGGGAACCACTGGGAGTCTGGACTGAGGAACCACTGGGAGTCTGTCCTGGGGAACCACTGGGAGTCTGTCCTGGGGAACCACTGGGAGTCTGTCCTTGGGGAACCACTGGGAGTCTGTCCTTGGGGAACCACTGGGAGTCTGGACTGGGGAACCACTGGGAGTCTGTCCTGAGGAACCTCTGGGACACTGTCCTGGGGAACCACTGGGAGTCTGTCCTGAGGAACCACTGGGAGTCTGGACTGAGGAACCACAGGGAGTCTGTCCCGAGGAACCTCCGGGACACTGTCCTGGGGAACCACTGGGAGTCTGTCCTGAGGAACCATCTCCTCTCTCATTCTGACTCTAGTCTGTCCTGAGGAACCACCGGGAGTCTGTCCTGAGGAACCATCTCCTCTCTCATTCTGTCTCTAGTCTGTCCTGAGGAACCACTGGGAGTCTGGACTGGGGAACCACTGGGAGTCTGTCCTGAGGAACCATCTCCTCTCTCATTCTGTCTCTAGTCTGTCCTGAGGAACCACTGGGAGTCTGTCCTGAGGAACCATCTCCTCTCTCATTCTGTCTCTAGTCTGTCCTGAGGAACCACTGGGAGTCTGTCCTGAGGAACCATCTCCTCTCTCATTCTGTCTCTAGTCTGTCCTGAGGAACCACTGGGAGTCTGTCCTGAGGAACCATCTCCTCTCTCATTCTGTCTCTAGTCTGTCCTGAGGAACCACTGGGAGTCTGTCCTGAGGAACCATCTCCTCTCTCATTCTGACTCTAGTCTGTCCTGAGGAACCACTGGGAGGCTGGGCTGAGTTGTTATCTCCTCTCTCATACTACACAGAATTGAGCACACTTGAATAATGCAACATGTAGAAATTTTGCAATAGTTAATTTCTGTTCACCAGAAGACTTTACAATGCAAGAACAGAAGATACAGAAGATAAGCTTCCAGCTTCCTAGGCTAACTTTCCTTGCTAGCTTCCAGCTTCCTAGGCTAACTTTCCTTGCTAGCTTCCAGCTTCCTAGGCTAACTTTCCTTGCTAGCTTCCAGCTTCCTAGGCTAACTTTCCTTGCTAGCTTCCAGCTTCCTAGGCTAACTTTCCTTGCTAGCTTGCAGCTGAAGCTAACATCAATTCACTACCCTAGTACTTTGTTTGTAATAATATGCAGAACCATAACGCAAAGTATGCTGATTTCAAAGTTGCTGATTGTCACTTAAAAACTATAGTCGTTGCCCAATTATTTTTTTAATTCATTCACTACCTCGCCCTTGCCTCAGTCACATCTCTCCTCTCTTTCTCGCTGTGTGCATTACATCATTGGGTATTAAAGAGACAGCGCACACTTTTATTTAAAAAAAAAGTTGTTGATCAGTAACAGAAAAATAAGTCCCCGTATGGAAAGTCTCATCTGTAGCACCATGAAATGAGCCCACACAAGCTCAATAACTCAATGCATCCACACACTCCTACTGAATAGGGATTCACCTGGATTTTGAATAGGCCTAGGCTACACCTTTTGTTTATCAATAGATCAAGATTTACCATCCAAATAAATTAGGACCATAATATTATGTAGTCAAATTGATTGTATAATTGATTCATTAATCCATACATGGCTGTCTCTCTGGGAAAAATTGTCATCAAACATTTAAAATGTATTGAACTCAAAAGATCTGTCTGGATCAAGTGCCATTCTATGACTTTGGCTAATTCACCTTCTCCTTTTCCCGTGGTATCGTTTTAGTATTGAGTATTGTGATGGCACCGTGGTTCTTCCTGTAAAAGTTGCGTCATACTGCAGCACACCTTTTAAGGCTGCCGCAGAATTCTATGGCACGGTATTTAATTGTCAGCCATTGTTACCATTAATGCTAGTTAGTGCTAGTTTGACCACTAGAGGGCATCTTTGAGAAGCATTTGACAAGCCTTCAATAGTGGTTGTACTAGAGAATTGAAAACCTTTTTTTTTGTAAGAACATAGTATATGGGATTGATTTTAAGAAATGTAGCTTAATTATTTTGATTAATATTATAGTGTTTCTATTCCAAGAAAAACAAAACCCTCAGAGTTTCCGTTAGGAAAATATGGCGCTGTACAACGTAATGGTCGGGAGTAGGCTACAGTGCTAAGAGCATAACATTTCCACACCATAATTGTAGTCTAACCAACACTCAAACGGAGATTCAGTGAAAATAAAAATCTCATTGATTTATCAAGACCAGTCCCCATGCTTGTCTCAGAGCAGTGTGAAACGATGCTGAAATAGTTGACCACTTCAATATGCTCTTTAAATAAATAAGACCTACACCACTTTTAACAGCACATTACTCAACACTAGTGAGACGCATGTCGCCTAAGGTAGTCCTACTTTTATATAATTTTATATAATTCTAATTCTAAATTAATTAATGATAATAATAATAATCGCTTTGTTTAAAAAAAATAACCCTATTTTGGAGATTATTTTGATTTAAAATAACCTAGAGTGAGTGAGAAAAAGGCCATTCTTCAACATGGACTGGGACATTATTACTAATTTGTAAATAAAGGCAGTTTGTTATTTAGAATGATTTCTTTCTGTTTTTAGAGGGAGAGAAACCAAAAGCCCACCGTCGCCTCGTGGGTCTCCCGGTCGCGGCTGGCACGGGTATCAGACCAGCATCTGTAGCAATGCAGTTTGCATTGTATTATACTGTGATACTAATCCTGGTATCGTGACAACACTAGTATAGAGGTTACCAATGCCCAAATGCCTGAAGTATTATCTGAATGCCTGTATTTGTATCTGAATGCCTGTATTTGTATCTGAATGCCAGTATTTGTATCTGAATGCCTGTATTTGTATCTGAATGCCTGTATTTGTATCTGAATGCCTGTATTTGTATCTGAATGCCTGTATTTGTATCTGAATGCCTGTATTTGTATCTGAATGCCTGAAGTTTTATCTGAATGCCTGTATTTGTATCTGAATGCCTGTATTTGTATCTGAATGCCTGTATTTGTATCTGAATGCCTGTATTTGTATCTGAATGCCTGTATTTGTATCTGAATGCCTGTATTTGTATCTGAATGCCTGTATTTGTATCTGAATGCCTGTATTTGTATCTGAATGCCAGTATTTGTATCTGAATGCCAGTATTTGTATCTGAATGCCTGTATTTGTATCTGAATGCCTGTATTTGTATGTTATTAACTATTCTGTCATTGTGTTGCAGAGGAAGCCTGTTAAAAGGAGGCCTCCTCCGTGCTTCCTGCAGCTTCACGACGTGAAACATGACCACGGGGAACTGGAGGTAGAAGTTGCCAACTTTCTGTTTTAGACATAAAATGTCATGTTGCAATGATGAAAAAATGGAAAATGCTGATTTGGCTACGAGGAAATTCCCCTTTTTGAAACAAAGGCCTGAAAATGACCTTTAAATGTCAAGCGTGCCTGAGTGATGGTTTTGGTCTGTTATTAGTTGTCTTCTTTCTGGGGATTTCGTTCTAGTGGTCTGTCTCTGTCGTCCCTCTGTCTTGGCCTTATAGTGGCGACCGTCTCTGTTAACTCTTTGGTGTCTGTCGTGTCCATAGAAACCCAGCATCGTCTCTCCACACCCCCCCAAATCCAAGATGAAGACCTCCAAGAGTTCCCCCCTCATCGAGAAGCTGCAGGTCAGTGTATCACTGTCTGTGTGTTGCTGTCCATGTCTCGGCCTAGCTGGTCTCAGATCTGACAAAGATATAGTTTGAGAAGTTGACTGAAATAAACAAAAACATATTAAAGATCTGGTACCAGCTTTTGTTTGCACTTTCAAATCACTCTTACAGAATAGTTTTTTTTTCAATGCGCCTCAAAACAAAGTGAAACCTTTTAGTAGATGTTGTAGCAGGCGTTTTATCTCTCTGAGTTGGCATGTTTTAGCCTTGTTCACCGTGTCTGAGTTTAGGCTTCTCTTAAGAAACAGGATATCCTGATCCTTGTCTTGCGGTCAAAATCTGAAGCCAACTTTCTACTCTGCATGTTTATTCTAAATGCTCTAAGAGATCTCTGTCTGACTCAGAGACCAGTAGAGGTGCTCTAGAGAACTGGGGCGGCGGGGTAGCCTAGTGGTTAGAGTGTTGGACTAGTAACCGGAAGGTTGCAAGTTCAAACCCCTGAGCTGACAAGGTAAAAATCTGTCTTAACTGACTTGCCTAGTTAAATAAAGTTAAATAAACTCTGTCTGACTCAGAGACCAGTAGAGGTGCTCTAGAGATCTCTGTCTGACTCAGAGACCAGTAGAGGTGCTCTAGAGAACTCTGTCTGACTCAGAGACCAGTAGAGGTGCTCTAGAGAACTCTGTCTGACTCAGAGACCAGTAGAGGTGCTCTAGAGAACTCTGTCTGACTCAGAGACCAGTAGAGGTGCTATAGAGAACTCTGTCTGACTCAGAGACCAGTAGAGGTGCTCTGTCTGACGCAGAGACCAGTAGAGGTGCTCTAGAGATCTCTGTCTGACACAGAGACCAGTAGAGGTGCTCTAGAGAACTCTGTCTGACACAGAGACCAGTAGAGGTGATCTAGAGAACTCTGTCTGACGCAGAGACCAGTAGAGGTGCTCTAGAGAACTCTGTCTGTCTGACACAGAGACCAGTAGAGGTGGTCTAGAGAACTCTGTCTGACGCAGAGACCAGTAGACGTGCTCTAAAGAACTCTGTCTGACACAGAGACCAGTAGAGGTGCTCTAGAGAACTCTGTCTGACTCAGAGACCAGTAGAGGTGATCTAGAGAACTCTGTCTGACGCAGAGACCAGTAGAGGTGCTCTAGAGAACTCTGTCTGTCTGACACAGAGACCAGTAGAGGTGCTCTAGAGATCTCTGTCTGACACAGAGACCAGTAGAGGTGCTCTAGAGAACTCTGTCTGACGCAGAGACCAGTAGACGTGCTCTAGAGAACTCTGTCTGACACAGAGACCAGTAGAGGTGCTCTAGAGAACTCTGTCTGACGCAGAGACCAGTAGAGGTGCTCTAGAGAACTCTGTCTGACGCAGAGACCAGTAGAGGTGTAATATGGGGCAAAACAGACGGAGTTGGCTAAGAAATTTTGTCAACAACAAAACTATATTTTGTCTCCAAATGTTTCTTGAAAACGTACATTTGAGCACTTGTTTTCTATCAAATACTGCACATTGTTACAGTTTTGTAAAAACAAAACACCTCAAAGTCATAGTACCAAGAAACTGAAACAAGCCACCTACGAGTCCCCACGTGGCAGTTCCTTGTCATCTAAGCTATTTGACTGTTCAGAATCATAACACTATTGGCTTCTGGCTCTATTGATCTGCATCATGATGAGTGACGTTTGTCAGCCGAACTACAGTTTTGTTGTAGTGTAACCGAGGAAACAACAAGTTTAGGATACCAGTGTACAGCTGTACCAGTATACCAGTATACAGCTGTACTCTCATGTCAGTAGGCTGGCAATGTTTTGCTGTGGATTTTATTGCTGACACAAAACCGCCACCTAGTGGTATGTATCGGTCAGTTCATGAATATCCCCATCCATCCACGTGTGAGTAGTGAGAGAGAGGTGGGGGGGGGAAGGGCCCAAATCCCTGAATACTCTCCAATCGGCTGACATTGATGAGCTAATGAGCTCAAGGAAAGAGAGAGAGAGTGAGAAAGAGAGACAAAGACAAAGACAGAGAGAGAGAGCTCAAGGCCATTCTCTGACAGGCTGGCAGGCAGCTTTACATCACCATAGTCTCTCTGACTCCCTCGGCTCGGACAGAAGCTGTTGGGAGAAGCCATGGGACAGAATGGTTGTCGCTTCTCTCTCTTCCTCTTCTCCCCCGTCCAGGTAGGACAGAACTAGGACGTTAGAGGGAGGATGTGTGCTGTAGGATGACTCAGGTTACTGGTCCGTAGTTAGTCAGGACTGGATCGTGTAGCTGTGTTGAGTCAGGTGTATTGTGTTGAATAGAGGAGGGCACTTCAGGACACTGCAGGATCATGATTAATGTTGTTTCTAAAGCAGGTTAATGTTGTTTCTAAAGCAGGATAAGGACAGTAATCTCTCTGTCTCTGTCTCTGTCTCTCTCTCTGTCTCTGTCTGTATCTCTCTCTCTCTCTCTCTCTCTCTCTCTCTCTCTCTGTCTCTGTCTCTGTCTCTCTCTCTCTCTCTCTCTCTGTATCTGTCTGTCTCTCTCTCTCTCTCTCTCTGTATCTGTCTGTCTCTCTCTCTGTATCTGTCTCTCTCTCTCTCTCTCTCTGTGTATCTGTCTCTCTCTGTCTCTCTCTCTCTGTCTCTCTCTCTCTGGCTCTCTCTCTCTGGCTCTCTCTCTGTCTCTCTGTCTCTCTCTCTCTGTCTCTCTGTCTCTCTCTCTCTCTCTGTCTCTGTATCTCTCTCTCTCTCTCTCTCTCTCTCTCTCTCTGTATCTGTCTGTCTCTCTCTCTCTCTCTGTATCTGTCTCTCTCTCTCTCTCTCTCTCTCTCTCTGTATCTGTCTCTCTCTGTCTCTCTGTATCTGTCTCTCTCTGTCTCTCTCTCTCTGTCTCTCTGTCTCTCTCTCTCTCTCTGTATCTGTCTCTCTCTCTCTCTGTATCTGTCTCTCTCTGTCTCTCTCTCTCTCTCTCTCTCTGGCTCTCTCTCTGTCTCTCTGTCTCTCTCTCTCTCTGTATCTGTCTCTCTCTCTCTCTCTCTCTGTATCTGTCTCTCTCTGTCTCTCTCTCTCTGTCTCTCTCTCTCTGTCTCTCTGTCTCTCTCTCTCTCTCTGTCTCTCTCTCTCTATCTGTCTCTTTCTCTCTCTATCTGTCTCTTTCTCTCTCTGTCTCTCTCTCTCTCTCTCTCTCTCTCTGTATCTGTCTCTCTCTCTCTCTCTCTGTCTCTCAATTCAATTCAAGGGCTTTATTGGCATGGGAAACATGTGTTAACATTGCCAAAGCAAGTGAGGTAGATAATATATAAAGTGAAATAAACAATAAAAATTAACAGTAAACATTACACATACAGAAGTTTCAAAACAATAAAGACATTACAAATGCCATATTATATATATATATATATACAGTGTTTTAACAATGTACAAATGGTTAAAGGACACAAGATAAAATAAATAAGCATAGATATGGGTTGTATTTACAATGGTGCGTGTTCTTCACTGGTTGCCCTTTTCTCGTGGCAACA
This sequence comes from Oncorhynchus nerka, assembly GCF_034236695.1. Lineage (NCBI taxonomy): Eukaryota > Metazoa > Chordata > Actinopteri > Salmoniformes > Salmonidae > Oncorhynchus > Oncorhynchus nerka. The sequence goes on from NC_088406.1 coordinate 5,020,608, forward strand.
GGTCACAAATCTTGCTGCTTTGATGGCACACTGTGGAATTTCACCCAGTAGATATGGGAGTTTTTCAAAATTGGATTTGTTTTCGAATTCTTTGTGGATCTGTGTAATCTGAGGGACATATGTCTCTCTAATATGGTCATACATTGGGCAGGAGGTTAGGAAGTGCAGCTCAGTTTCCACCTCATTTTGTGGGCAGTGAGCACATAGCCTGTCTTCTCTTGAGAGCCATGTCTGCCTACGGCGGCCTTTCTCAATAGCAAGGCTATGCTCACTGAGTCTGTACATAGTCAAAGCTTTCCTTAATTTTGCGTCAGTCACAGTGGTCAGGTATTCTGCCGCTGTGTACTCTCTGTGTAGGGCCAAATAGCATTCTAGTTTGCTCAGTTTTTTTGTTAATTCTTTCCAATGTGTCAAGTAATTATCTTTTTGTTTTCTCATGATTTGGTTGGGTCTAATTGTGCTGCTGTCCTGGGACTCTGTAGGGTCTGTTTGTGTTTGTGAACAGAGCCCCAGGACCAGCTTGCTTAGGGGACTCTTCTCCAGGTTCATCTCTCTGTAGGTGATGGCTTTGTTGTAGAAGGTTTGGGAATCGCTTCCTTTTAGGTGGTTATAGAATTGAACAGCTCTTTTCTGGATTTTGATAATTAGTGGGTATCGGCCTAATTCTGCTCTGCATGCATTATTTGGTGTTCTACGTTGTACACAGAGGATATTTTTGCAGAATTCTGCGTGCAGAGTTTCAATTTGGTGTTTGTCCCATTTTGTGAAGTCTTGGTTGGTGAGCGGACCCCAGACCTCACAACCATAAAGGGCAATGGGCTCTATGACTGATTCAAGTATTTTTAGACAAATCCTAATTGGTATGTTGAAATTTATGTTCCTTTTGATGGCATAGAATGCCCTTCTTGCCTTATCTCTCAGATCGTTCACAGCTTTGTGGAAGTTACCTGTGGCGCTGATGTTTAGGCCAAGGTATGTATAGTTTTTTGTGTGCTCTAGGGCAACAGTGTCTAGATGGAATTTATATTTGTGGTCCTGGTGACTGGACCTTTTTGGAACACCATTATTTTGGTCTTACTGAGATTTACTGTCAGGGCCCAGGTCTGACAGAATCTGTGCATAAGATCTAGGTGCTGCTGTAGGCCCTCCTTGGTTGGTGACAGAAGTACCAGATCATCAGCAAACAGCAGACATTTGACTTCGGATTCTAGTAGGGTGAGGCCGGGTGCTGCAGACTTTTCTAGTGCCCGCGCCAGTTCGTTGATATATATGTTGAAGAGGGTGGGGCTTAAGCTGCATCCCTGTCTCACCCCACGACCCTGTGTGAAGAAATTTGTGTGTTTTTTGCCAATTTTAACCGCACACTTGTTGTTTGTGTACATGGATTTTATGATGTCGTATGTTTTACCCCCAACACCACTTTCCATCAGTTTGTATAGCAGACCCTCATGCCAAATTGAGTCGAAGGCTTTTTTGAAATCAACAAAACATGAGAAGACTTTGCCTTTGTTTTGGTTTGTTTGGTTGTCAATTAGGGTGTGCAGGGTGAATACATGGTCTGTTGTACGGTAATTTGGTAAAAAGCCAATTTGACATTTGCTCAGTACATTGTTTTCATTGAGGAAGTGTACGAGTCTGCTGTTAATGATAATGCAGAGGATTTTCCCAAGGTTACTGTTGACGCATATTCCACGGTAGTTATTGGGGTCAAATTTGTCTCCATTTTTGTGGATTGGGGTGATCAGTCCTTGGTTCCAAATATTGGGGAAGATGCCAGAGCTAAGGATGATGTTAAAGAGTTTTAGTATAGCCAATTGGAATTTGTTGTCTGTATATTTGATCATTTCATTGAGGATACCATCAACTCCACAGGCCTTTTTGGGTTGGAGGGTTTTTATTTTGTCCTGTAACTCATTCAATGTAATTGGAGAATCCAGTGGGTTCTGGTAGTCTTTAATAGTTGATTCTAAGATCTGTATTTGATCAAGTATATGTTTTTGCTCTTTATTCTTTGTTATAGAGCCAAAAAGATTGGTGAAGTGGTTTATCCATACATCTCCATTTTGGATAGATAATTCTTCGTGTTGTTGTTTGTTTAGTGTTTTCCAATTTTCCCAGAAGTGGTTAGAGTCTATGGATTCTTCAATTACATTGAGCTGATTTCTGACATGCTGTTCCTTCTTTTTCCGTAGTGTATTTCTGTATTGTTTTAGTGATTCACCATAGTGAAGGCGTTGACTCAGGTTTTCCGGGTCTCTATGTCTTTGGTTGGACAGGTTTCTCAATTTCTTTCTTAGATTTTTGCATTCTTCATCAAACCATTTGTCATTGTTGTTAATTTTCTTCGGTTTTCTATTTGAGATTTTTAGATTTGATAGGGAGGCTGAGAGGTCAAATATACTGTTAAGATTTTCTACTGCCAAGGTTACACCTTCACTATTACAGTGGAACGTTTTACCCAGGAAATTGTCTAAAGGGGATTGAATTTGTTGTTGCCTAATTGTTTTTTGGTAGGTTTCCAAACTGCATTCCTTCCATCTATAGCATTTCTGAATGTTACTCAGTTCCTTTGGCTTTGATGCCTCATGATTGAGTATTGCTCTGTTTAAGTAGACTGTGATTTTGCTGTGGTCTGATAGGGGTGTCAGTGGGCTAACTGTGAACGCTCTGAGAGACTCTGGGTTGAAGTCAGTGATAAAGTAGTCTACAGTACTACTGCCAAGAGATGAGCTATAGGTGTACCTACCATAGGAATCCCCTCGAAGCCTACCATTGACTATGTACATACCCAGCGTGCGACAGAGCTGCAGGAGTTGTGACCTGTTTTTGTTGGTTATCTTGTCGTAGTTGTGTCTAGGGGGGCATATGGGGGAGGGAATGCTGTCACCTCCAGGCAGGTGTTTGTCCCCCTGTGTGCTGAAGGTGTCAGGTTCTTGTCCGGTTCTGACATTTAGGTCGCCACAGACTAGTACATGTCGCTGGGCCTGGAAATGATTGATTTCCCCCTCCAGGGTGGAGAAGCTGTCTTCATTAAAGTATGTGGATTCTAGTGGGGGGATATAGTTAGCACACAGGAGGACATTTTTCTCTGTTAGGATAATTTCCTTTTGAATTTCTAGCCAAATGTAAAATGTTCCTGTTTTGATTAATTTAATGGAGTGAGTTAGGTCTGCTCTATACCAAATTAGCATACCCCCTGAGTCCCTTCCCTGTTTCACACCTGGTAGTTTGGTGGATGGGACAACCAGCTCTCTGTAACCTAGAGGGCAACCAGTGGGTCCGTCTCCTCTATACCAGGTTTCTTGCAGGATGACAATGTCTGTATTACCGATTTCTTTGGTGAAGTCCGGGTTTCTGCTCTTCAGGCCAAAGGCAGATGACCTCAGGCCTTGGATATTCCAGGATGCTATAGTGAAGGCTTTTTGTTCCATAGAGTGTCCAATGTTATTGGTCGTGGTTTGGCCTCAGGCCAGTAAGTGTGAGCAGAGCCTGCTGAGCATCTGGTATATGCCATTGGCTTGGGCGAGTGTGAGAGTGGGGGTTGGGACTGTTTGTCCGCTCACTACCTGGGCGTATGTGTGGCTTCCATGTTGAGGCCCTCTTTGCGGGGTGGGGTGCATGGGGTGGGCAGGAGTGGCATAGGTCTGATCTGAGGGGGCCTAAATGGGGTGTGGGCATGGTTGACGTGGGGGGGTGTTGATTGGTTGGGGTGGGGGTGTGGATGTGTCTGGGTGTGCGGTGGTCTGGATGTAATTCCTCTTGGCGTGGGTCCTCTATGTGTAGGTCCAGGGGGGGGGGGGGGGTCCTGCAGGTCTGGGAGGGTGTCTCGCTGGTCTGGGTGGGGTGTCTATTGATCTGTTGCTCCTGTGTGAAGTGTTGGGGATATGCTTGAGAGCGATGTCCTTTAGAGTTCGGGCAAAGGTGGGCACTGCTGCCTTGTAGAGGTGGACCTGGTCATAGAGGCTGTTCAAGTCCAGGGTGGAGTGGTGGGCCAGGAAAACGTTTGGTTTTGAGGCACAGTCATGGGAAATACTTGCGTTTACCCGCTGTATTGTGGCAGGGTGGAAGTCTTTTCGTGGTAGCAGGGTGGAGATAACCACTTGTGCGTTGGGGAAAGTAGAAGAAGCCTTTTCAATCACTCCCTTCAGTGCTGTGGCCACTCTTTCTTGCTGTGCTCTCAGGTCGTTTGTGCCTGTGTGTATTATTATGTGGCTGGGTGACCCTAGTTTGGCCTCAGACAGAAGGTCTAGGGCGCGCTGGGTGTTTGGACACCAGAGTTTAGACACACTGTGTTTGGGAAAAAGTTTTTTTTCTTCTATATATTTCCCATTTGAGTCCATAAGTAGTACAATCTGTGTCTTGTGTTTGTCCTCAGTGGGTGTGGGGGGGTTGTCAGAAGGGCTATCAGGCAGGCTGACAGGGGGGGTGCTCAGAGGGGGTGAGAGCCTCTGGGCTTGGGGTTCTTCATTTGTCTGTTCTGCTGTGATGTCGAGTCTATGGTCAGGGTCTGGTGTGGACTGTTCTGCTGTGGTGTCGAGACTTTTGTTGGGTGCTGAGGTGGGCTGTTCTGCTGGCTTCTCTGTGGGGGTGGCCACCTCTCTAGTGGATTGTTCTCTGTCACACGCCGTCCCCCTCAACCTCTCCTCCACCAGCAGTCTGATCCTCTCCTTTAGTGCTCTGTTCTGCTCCTCTTTCTCCTGTTGTAGTTGTCTCACCACTGTCCAAAGTGCAGATATGTCTCTGTCCACCTCCAGCTCTCCGGTCTGGTTAAGGGGCTGTTGTTGTGCTGGACTGTTGTCTGGGTGTGTGCTGACTGAAGTGTAATCACCTGCTGTTCCAGCTCCACCTGCCTTATCTCCAGCTGGGTGAATTTGTCCTTTATTTCAATGAGGGAGTGGTAATCTGTGCTGGGAGGTTGACTCTCCGCTGGGGGTTGCTCGTCTGTGGGGTTACATAATGAAGAGGTCTGGTCTGACCCGCTCGGGGTGGGGGTATCTTTATCAAGGGAGAGCTTCTCCTGCTGGGCTAATTCTTTGATTAGGTGAAAGTCCAGCTGAAACTGTTTGGGGTTACCCTGTACCATTACTGTTCCGGACTTATAGATATTTATATTAGCTGACTCAGAGTCCTCGTTATCAAGTATTCTGAGTTTCCACCCCTCGTTAATCCCCCCCTCTCACATTTACATTACATTTAAGTCATTTAGCAGACGCTCTTATCCAGAGCGACTTACAAATTGGTGCTTTCACCTTATGACATCCAGTGGAACAGCCACTTTACAATAGTGCATCTAGGTCTTTTAAGGGGGGGTGAGAAGGATTACTTTATCCTATCCTAGGTATTCCTTAAAGAGGTGGGGTTTCAGGTGTCTCCGGAAGGTGGTGATTGACTCCGCTGTCCTGGCGTCGTGAGGGAGTTTGTTCCACCATTGGGGGGCCAGAGCAGCGAACAGTTTTGACTGGGCTGAGCGGGAACTGTACTTCCTCAGTGGTAGGGAGGCGAGCAGGCCAGAGGTGGATGAACGCAGTGCCCTTGTTTGGGTGTAGGGCCTGATCAGAGCCTGGAGGTACTGAGGTGCCGTTCCCCTCACAGCTCCGTAGGCAAGCACCATGGTCTTGTAGTGGATGCGAGCTTCAACTGGAAGCCAGTGGAGAGAGCGGAGGAGCGGGGTGACGTGAGAGAACTTGGGAAGGTTGAACACCAGACGGGCTGCGGCGTTCTGGATGAGTTGTAGGGGTTTAATGGCACAGGCAGGGAGCCCAGCCAACAGCGAGTTGCAGTAATCCAGACGGGAGATGACAAGTGCCTGGATTAGGACCTGCGCCGCTTCCTGTGTGAGGCAGGGTCGTACTCTGCGGATGTTGTAGAGCATGAACCTACAGGAACGGGCCACCGCCTTGATGTTATTTGAGAACGACAGGGTGTTGTCCAGGATCACGCCAAGGTTCTTAGCGCTCTGGGACGAGGACACAATGGAGTTGTCAACCGTGATGGCGAGATCATGGAACGGGCAGTCCTTCCCCGGGAGGAAGAGCAGCTCCGTCTTGCCGAGGTTCAGCTTGAGGTGATGATCCGTCATCCACACTGATATGTCTGCCAGACATGCAGAGATGCGATTCGCCACCTGGTCGTCAGAAGGGGGAAAGGAGAAGATTAATTGTGTGTCGTCTGCATAGCAATGATAGGAGAGACCATGTGAGGTTATGACAGAGCCAAGTGACTTGGTGTATAGCGAGAATAGGAGAGGGCCTAGAACAGAGCCCTGGGGGACACCAGTGGTGAGAGCACGTGGTGAGGAGACGGATTCTCGCCACGCCACCTGGTAGGAGCGACCTGTCAGGTAGGAAGCAATCCAAGCGTGGGCCGCGCCGGAGATGCCCAACTCGGAGAGGGTGGAGAGGAGGATCTGATGGTTCACAGTATCGAAGGCAGCCGATAGGTCTAGAAGGATGAGAGCAGAGGAGAGAGAGTTAGCTTTAGCAGTGCGGAGTGCCTCCGTGATACAGAGAAGAGCAGTCTCAGTTGAATGACTAGTCTTGAAACCTGACTGATTTGGATCAAGAAGGTCATTCTGAGAGAGATAGCGGGAGAGCTGGCCAAGGACGGCACGTTCAAGAGTTTTGGAGAGAAAAGAAAGAAGGGATACTGGTCTGTAGTTGTTGACATCGGAGGGATCGAGTGTAGGTTTTTTCAGAAGGGGTGCAACTCTCGCTCTCTTGAAGACGGCAGGGACGTAGCCAGCGGTCAGGGATGAGTTGATGAGCGAGGTGAGGTACGGGAGAAGGTCACCGGAGATGGTCTGGAGAAGAGAGGAGGGATAGGGTCAAGCGGGCAGGTTGTTGGGCGGCCGGCCGTCACAAGACGCGAGATGTCATCTGGAGAGAGAGGGGAGAAAGAGGTCAGAGCACAGGGTAGGGCAGTGTGAGCAGAACCAGCGGTGTCGTTTGACTTAGCAAACGAGGATCGGATGTCGTCGACCTTCTTTTCAAAATGGTTGACGAAGTCATCTGCAGAGAGGGAGGAGGGGGAGGGGAGGAGGATTCAAGAGGGAGGAGAAGGTGGCAAAGAGCTTCCTAGGGTTAGAGGCAGATGCTTGGAATTTAGCGTGGTAGAAAGTGGCTTTAGCAGCAGAGACAGAGGAGGAAAATGTAGAGAGGAGGGAGTGAAAGGATGCCAGGTCCGCAGGGAGGCGAGTTTTCCTCCATTTCCGCTCGGCTGCCCGGAGCCCTGTTCTGTGAACTCGCAAAGAGTCGTCGAGCCACGGAGCGGGAGGGGAGGACCGAGCCGGCCTGGAGGATAGGGGACATAGAGAGTCAAAGGATGCAGAAAGGGAGGAGAGGAGGCAGAATCAGGAGATAGGTTGGAGAAGGTTTGAGCAGAGGGAAGAGATGATAGGATGGAAGAGGAGAGAGTAGCGGGGGAGAGAGAGCGAAGGTTGGGACGGCGCGATACCATCCGAGTAGGGGCAGTGTGGGAAGTGTTGGATGAGAGCGAGAGGGAAAAGGATACAAGGTAGTGGTCGGAGACTTGGAGGGGAGTTCTGCAATGAGGTTAGTGGAGGAACAGCATCTAGTAAAGATGAGGTCGAGCGTATTGCCTGACTTGTGAGTAGGGGGGGAAGGTGAGAGGGTGAGGTCAAAAGAGGAGAGGAGTGGAAAGAAGGAGGCAGAGAGGAATGAGTCAAAGGTAGACGTGGGGAGGTTAAAGTCGCCCAGAACTGTGAGAGGTGAGCCGTCCTCAGGAAAGGAGCTTATCAAGGCATCAAGCTCATTGATGAACTCTCCGAGGGAACCTGGAGGGCGATAAATGATAAGGATGTTAAGCTTGAAAGGGCTGGTAACTGTGACAGCATGGAATTCAAAGGAGGCGATAGACAGATGGGTAAGGGGAGAAAGAGAGAATGACCACTTGGGAGAGATGAGGATCCCGGTGCCACCACCCCGCTGACCAGAAGCTCTCGGGGTGTGCGAGAGCACGTGGGCGGACGAAGAGAGAGCAGTAGGAGTAGCGGTGTTGTCTGTGGTGATCCATGTTTCCGTCAGAGCCAAGAAGTCGAGGGACTGGAGGGGGCATAGGCTGAGATGAACTCTGCCTTGTTGGCCGCAGATCGGCAGTTCCAGAGGCTACCGGAGACCTGGAACTCCACGTGGGTCGTGCGCGCTGGGACCACCAGATTAGGGTGGCCGCGGCCATGCGGTGTGGAGCGTTTGTATGGTCTGTGCAGAGTGGAGAGAACAGGGATAGACAGACACATATTTGACAGGCTAGAGAAGAGGCTACGCTAATGCAGAGGAGATTGGAATGACAAGTGGACTACACGTCTCGAATGTTCAGAAAGTTAAGCTTACGTAGCAAGAATCTAATTGACTAAAATGATTAAAATGATACAGTACTGCTGAGGTAGGCTAGCTGCGTTGTTGACACTACCCTAATCAAGTCGTTCCGTTGAGTGTGAAGTTTCTACAATGCTGCTTTTCGGGGGCAAGCTGGCTAGCTAGCAGTGTTGGTTACGTTACGTTACGTTGCGTTAGGAGAACGACAATAGCTGGCTAGCTAACCTAGAAAATCGCTCTAGACTACACAATTATCTTTGAAACAAAGACGGCTATGTAGCTAGCTATGTAGCTAGCTACGATCAAACAAATCACACCGTTGGGACTGTAATGAAATGAAATGAAAATATGATACTACCTGTGGAGCGAAGCGGAATGCGACCGGAATGCGAAAGTTCTATTCAGTAGACGTTGGCTAGCTATTGGCTAGCTAGGAGTGTCTCCTACGTTAAGGACGACAAAATAGCTGGCTAGCTAACCTCGGTAAATTAAGATAATCACTCTAAGACTACACACTCTAACTACACAATTATCTTGGATACGAAGACAGCAAAGACAACTATGTAGCTAGCTAACACTACACTAATCAAGTCATTCAGTTGAGTGTGATAGTTACTACAGTGCTACGGTAGACGGTGAACGCGTTGGGCAGATAGGAGACGACGAAATACGATAATTACGCAATTATCTTTGATACAACGACGACTATGTAGCTAGCTAAGAAGAAATTGCTAAGATTAGACAAATCAGACCGTTGTACTATAATGAAATGTAATGAAATGTAATGAAAAAGTTATACAACCTGCAGACCGAAGCGCGGATGCGACCGGCTCGCTCCAACCCGGAAATAGTAACAAAGGGGTAGTGTGCTAATATAGCACTGTGCCATGCCAGGGGATGGTTTGTGTGGAAGATAAGGTTGCTGATGTTCCCATTTCTGTAATAGTCAGCAAAAAAGTGTCTCTTGATTTTCCATAAGGAGCTTAATTTTGTAATCTTTTCTTGACTTATCATTCTTTACATGCAAAGGGTACTGTATTTTAATTACCTCTGAACAGCGGGAGGCAGCTTCTAAGGCCTCTCCATTTGGTTGGGGTAGACTGTGTGACTCCTGCCATTGTTGGGCTAATGGGCTTTGACACCTCTCACTTGACACGTCAGTGCTAGTTGAAGCTGTATCAAGCTTGGCAGAATTATGTTAGCATTCAGTCCTTATAAAGTAATGTTGTGTATTTTTCTTCTTGGCTTTTGGCTTTTAAAATATAGTTTCAGACTAAACATTACTCACTCAGTTCCAGGTTGGATGGTGTTTTCAGGTTTCTGTTGTTTTCCAGAGAATTTGCTGTATAGAGAAATAAATCTTGGTAGTTGTGAACCTTCCAGGTGATTCCGTAATCCCGTCCAAAATCAGGTTGTAGGTTTTAAGTTTTGATTTGAAGTAGGGGTTATGTTGTAGAGAGTAGAATCCAGTATGTGTTCCTGACAAAAAAATCCAAGTTTATCTAACTCCTAATCTATCTTTTTTAAAGAAAATGCTGAAAAATGCAGGAGCTCATCTGATCCTGACCTCTCTGTCTCTCTCTCTCTATCTGTCTCTGTATCTGTATCTGTCTCTCTCTCTGTCTC
>NC_088406.1:5033066-5050566 GCF_034236695.1 Oncorhynchus nerka
AGAGTTGGTCAGTGTCTATGTGAATAGGAAGAGTTGGTCAGTGTCTATGTGAATAGGAAGAGTGGGCCAGTGTCTATGTGAATTTGAAGAGTGGGTCAGTGTCTATGTGAATAGAGGAGTGGGTCAGTGTCTATGTGAATAGGAAGAGTGGGTCAGTGTCTATGTGAATAGGAAGAGTTGGTCAGTGTCTATGTGAATAGGAAGAGTGGGTCAGTGTCTATGTGAATAGGAAGAGTTGGTCAGTGTCTATGTGAATAGGAAGAGTTGGTCAGTGTCTATGTGAATAGGAAGAGTGGGCCAGTGTCTATGTGAATTTGAAGAGTGGGTCAGTGTCTATGTGAATAGAGGGAGTGGGTCAGTGTCTATGTGAATAGGAAGAGTTGGTCAGTGTCTATGTGAATAGGAAGAGTGGGTCAGTGTCTATGTGAATAGGGGGAGTGGGTCAGTGTCTATGTGAATAGGGGGAGTGGGTCAGTGTCTATGTGAATAGGGGGAGTGGGTCAGTGTCTATGTGAATAGAGGGAGTTGGTCAGTGTCTATGTGAATAGAGGAGTGGGTCAGTGTCTATGTGAATAGGGGGAGTGGGTCAGTGTCTATGTGAATAGGAGGAGTGGGTCAGTGTCTATGTGAATAGGAAGAGTGGGTCAGTGTCTATGTGAATAGGAAGAGTTGGTCAGTGTCTATGTGAATAGGAAGAGTTGGTCAGTGTCTATGTGAATAGGAAGAGTGGGCCAGTGTCTATGTGAATTTGAAGAGTGGGTCAGTGTCTATGTGAATAGAGGGAGTGGGTCAGTGTCTATGTGAATAGGAAGAGTTGGTCAGTGTCTATGTGAATAGGAAGAGTGGGTCAGTGTCTATGTGAATAGGGGGAGTGGGTCAGTGTCTATGTGAATAGGGGGAGTGGGTCAGTGTCTATGTGAATAGGGGGAGTGGGTCAGTGTCTATGTGAATAGAGGGAGTTGGTCAGTGTCTATGTGAATAGAGGAGTGGGTCAGTGTCTATGTGAATAGGGGGAGTGGGTCAGTGTCTATGTGAATAGGAGGAGTGGGTCAGTGTCTATGTGAATAGGGGGAGTGGGTCAGTGTCTATGTGAATAGGGGGAGTGGGTCAGTGTCTATGTGAATAGGAAGAGTGGGTCAGTGTCTATGTGAATAGGGGGAGTGGGTCAGTGTCTATGTGAATAGAGGAGTGGGTCAGTGTCTATGTGAATAGGAAGAGTGGGTCAGTGTCTATGTGAATAGGAGGTGTGGGCCAGATTCTATGTGAATAGGAGGAGTGGGTCAGTGTCTATGTGAATAGGGGGAGTGGGTCAGTGTCTATGTGAATAGAGGAGTGGGTCAGTGTCTATGTGAATAGAGGAGTGGGTCAGTGTCTATGTGAATAGGAGGAGTGGGTCAGTGTCTATGTGAATAGGAAGAGTGGGTCAGTGTCTATGTGAATAGGGGGAGTGGGTCAGTGTCTATGTGAATAGGAGGAGTGGGTCAGTGTCTATGTGAATAGGAGGAATGGGCCAGTGTCTATGTGAATAGGAAGAGTGGGCCAGTGTCTATCTGAATAGGAAGAGTGGGCCAGTGTCTGTGTGAATAGGAGGAGTGGGTCAGTGTCTATGTGAATAGGAAGAGTGGGTCAGTGTCTATTTGAATAGGAAGAGTTGGTCAGTGTCTATGTGAATAGGAGGAGTGGGTCAGTGTCTATGTGAATAGGAGAAGTGGGTCATTAAGCTATTTACAGATGTTGGTTTGTCTGTTTTGTCGTCTGTGTGAAGTCGTCATGTGTGTCTCTGAAGCGGTTGTCTGTGGGCTTTGATGGACGTGATCTGGAAGTCTGTGTCATGTACATGTTCTTCTTGTAAAACTCCGTACCAGAATCAAGCTCTTCTGCCTCTCCCTCTTTTGGCCTATATTTTGCATTGTTGCTCACAGGGTTCTAATTTCAACCAAAAGGTGAACTTTCATCTGTAGCCCCTGGACAGGAAGTTAAAAACCTGTTATGGTGAGACTGCAAGGTAATAGGAACTGACTTTACCTCTCTCTCTCTCTCTCTCTCTCTCTCTCTCTGTCTCTCTCTGTCTCTCTCTGTCTCTCTCTCTCTGTCTCTCTCTCTCTGTCTCTCTCTGTCTCTCTCTCTGTCTCTCTCTGTCTCTCTCTGTCTCTCTCTCTCTGTCTCTCTCTCTCTGTCTCTCTCTCTCTCTCTCTCTCTCTCTCTCTCTTGCTCTCCCTTTCTCCCTTTCTCTCTCTCTCTCTCTCTCTCTCTCTCTCTCTCTCTCTCTCTCTGTCTCTCTCTCTCTCTCTCACTCTCTCTCTCACTCTCTCTGTCTCTCTCTCTCTCTCTCTCTCCCCTCTCTCTCTCCCTCTCTCTGTCTCTCTCTCTCTCTCCAGGCAAACCTAACCCTGTCGCCCACCTCTCTGCTACCCTCGCCCAAGAGTCCCGAGGTGAAGCTGGCGCCGACGCCCATCTCCCCTGCAACCCATTGCTTCTTTCCCACAAGCCCCTGCAGCCCGACCCTGAGGCCTCAGCTGTCCAGTGAGGAGGAGGAGCCGGTATGCTTTGAGAGCCCGGCGGAGGGGACCCCATTACTCAGCTTCAACAAGGTATGGATTCTCGTGATGAACATTTGTATATTCTACACTGAGTATACAAAACATTAAGAACACCTTCCCATTAAGAACACCCCCACCCCCCATCCTTTGCCCTCAGAACAGCCTCAATTCATCCAGGCATGGACTCCACAAGGTGTCGAAAGCATTCCACAGGGATGCTGGCCCATGTTGACTCCAATGCTTACCCACAGTTGTGTCAAGTTGGCTGGATGTCCTTTGGGTGGTGAACCATTCTTGATACACACAGGAAACTATTGAGTGTGAAAACCCAGCAGCGTTGCAGTTCTTGACACAAACCAGTGCACCTACTACCGTACCCTGTTTAAATATTTTGGCTTTCCCATTCACCCTTCTTTAACCTGTCTCCTCCCCTTCATCTACATGTCTCCTCCCCTTCATCTACATGTCTCCTCCCCTTCATCTACATGTCTCCTCCCCTTCATCTACGCTGATTGAAGTACGTTTAACCAACTGACATCAATAAGGGATCGTAGCTTTCACCTGGACTCACCTGGTCAGTCGATGTCATGGCAACAGCAGGTCTTAGTGGCTAGGTGTACTGTGTAGTATATAATTGATGTTGGTTCAGGGTAGGTTTGATATTTGAAATTGTAGCTGTATAGTAACCTACAGCAGTAGATTGATATTGTATAGTAACCTACAGCAGTAGATTGATATTGTAGCTGTATAGTAACCCACAGCAGTAGACTGATATTGTAGCTGTATAGTAACCTACAGCAGTAGATTGATATTGTATAGTAACCTACAGCAGTAGACTGATATTGTAGCTGTATAGTAACCTACAGCAGTAGATTGATATTGTATAGTAACCTACAGCAGTAGATTGATATTGTAGCTGTATAGTAACCTACAGCAGTAGATTGATATTGTATAGTAACCTACAGCAGTAGATTGATATTGTATAGTAACCTACAGCAGTAGATTGATATTGTATAGTAACCTACAGCAGTAGATTGATATTGTAGCTGTATAGTAACCTACAGCAGTAGATTGATACTGTATAGTAACCTACAGCAGTAGATTGATATTGTATAGTAACCTACAGCAGTAGATTGATATTGTATAGTAACCTACAGCAGTAGATTGATATTGTATAGTAACCTACAGCAGTAGATTGATATTGTATAGTAACCTACAGCAGTAGATTGATATTGTATAGTAACCTACAGCAGTAGATTGATATTGTATAGTAACCTACAGCAGTAGACTGATATTGTAGCTGTATAGTAACCTACAGCAGTAGATTGATATTGTATAGTAACCTACAGCAGTAGATTGATATTGTAGCTGTATAGTAACCTACAGCAGTAGATTGATATTGTATAGTAACCTACAGCAGTAGACTGATATTGTATAGTAACCTACAGCAGTAGATTGATATTGTAGCTGTATAGTAACCTACAGCAGTAGACTGATATTGTAGCTGTATAGTAACCTACAGCAGTAGATTGATATTGTATAGTAACCTACAGCAGTAGACTGATATTGTAGCTGTATAGTAACCTACAGCAGTAGACTGATATTGTAGCTGTATAGTAACCTACAGCAGTAGATTGATATTGTAGCTGTATAGTAACCTACAGCAGTAGATTGATATTGTATAGTAACCTACAGCAGTAGATTGATATTGTATAGTAACCTACAGCAGTAGATTGATATTGTAGCTGTATAGTAACCTACAGCAGTAGACTGATATTGTATAGTAACCTACAGCAGTAGATTGATATTGTATAGTAACCTACAGCAGTAGATTGATATTGTATAGTAACCTACAGCAGTAGATTGATATTGTATAGTAACCTACAGCAGTAGATTGATATTGTATAGTAACCTACAGCAGTAGATTGATATTGTAGCTGTATAGGAACCTACAGCAGTAGATTGATATTGTAGCTGAATAGTAACCTACAGCAGTAGATTGATATTGTATAGTAACCTACAGCAGTATACTGATATTGTATAGTAACCTACAGCAGTAGATTGATATTGTATAGTAACCCACAGCAGTAGATTGATATTGTAGCTGTATAGTAACCTACAGCAGTAGATTGATATTGTAGCTGTATAGTAACCTACAGCAGTAGATTGATATTGTATAGTAACCTACAGCAGTAGATTGATATTGTATAGTAACCTACAGCAGTAGATTGATATTGTATAGTAACCTACAGCAGTAGATTGATATTGTATAGTAACCTACAGCAGTAGACTGATATTGTAGCTGTATAGTAACCTACAGCAGTAGATTGATATTGTATAGTAACCTACAGCAGTAGATTGATATTGTATAGTAACCTACAGCAGTAGATTGATATTGTATAGTAACCTACAGCAGTAGATTGATATTGTAGCTGTATAGGAACCTACAGCAGTAGATTGATATTGTAGCTGTATAGTAACCTACAGCAGTAGATTGATATTGTATAGTAACCTACAGCAGTAGATTGATATTGTAGCTGTATAGGAACCTACAGCAGTAGATTGATATTGTAGCTGTATAGTAACCTACAGCAGTAGATTGATATTGTATAGTAACCTACAGCAGTAGATTGATATTGTATAGTAACCTACAGCAGTAGATTGATATTGTATAGTAACCTACAGCAGTAGATTGATATTGTAGCTGTATAGTAACCTACAGCAGTAGATTGATATTGTATAGTAACCTACAGCAGTAGATTGATATTGTATAGTAACCTACAGCAGTAGACTGATATTGTATAGTAACCTACAGCAGTAGATTGATATTGTATAGTAACCTACAGCAGTAGATTGATATTGTAGCTGTATAGTAACCTACAGCAGTAGATTGATACTGTATAGTAACCTACAGCAGTAGATTGATATTGTATAGTAACCTACAGCAGTAGATTGATATTGTATAGTAACCTACAGCAGTAGACTGATATTGTATAGTAACCTACAGCAGTAGACTGATATTGTAGCTGTATAGTAACCTACAGCAGTAGATTGATATTGTATAGTAACCTACAGCAGTAGATTGATATTGTAGCTGTATAGTAACCTACAGCAGTAGACTGATATTGTATAGTAACCTACAGCAGTAGATTGATATTGTAGCTGTATAGTAACCTACAGCAGTAGATTGATATTGTAGCTGTATAGTAACCTACAGCAGTAGATTGATATTGTATAGTAACCTACAGCAGTAGATTGATATTGTAGCTGTATAGGAACCTACAGCAGTAGATTGATATTGTAGCTGTATAGTAACCTACAGCAGTAGACTGATATTGTATAGTAACCTACAGCAGTAGATTGATATTGTAGCTGTATAGGAACCTACAGCAGTAGACTGATATTGTATAGTAACCTACAGCAGTAGATTGATATTGTAGCTGTATAGGAACCTACAGCAGTAGATTGATATTGTAGCTGTATAGTAACCTACAGCAGTAGACTGATATTGTATAGTAACCTACAGCAGTAGATTGATATTGTAGCTGTATAGTAACCTACAGCAGTAGATTGATATTGTAGCTGTATAGTAACCTACAGCAGTAGATTGATATTGTAGCTAGGTAACACAAGTAATGAAATGGCTACCTGGACTATTTGCGTTGTGTGCCTCCGTCCACCAACCCCTCTTTTACACTTCTGCTACTCTCTGCTCATCATATATGCATAGTCACTTTAACTATATCTACATGTACATACTACCTCAATCAGCCTGACTAACAGGTGTCTGTATATAGCTACATGTACATACTACCTCAATCAGCCTGACTAACAGGTGTCTGTATATAGCTACATGTACATACTACCTCAATCAGCCTGACTAACAGGTGTCTGTATATAGCTACATGTACATACTACCTCAATCAGCCTGACTAACAGGTGTCTGTATATAGCTACATGTACATACTACCTCAATCAGCCTGACTAACAGGTGTCTGTATATAGCTACATGTACATACTACCTCAATCAGCCTGACTAACAGGTGTCTGTATGTAGCTACATGTACATACTACCTCAATCAGCCTGACTAACATATATGTATATAGCCTCACTACTTTTATAGCCTCACTACTTTTATAGCCTCTCTACTGTATATAGCCTCTCTACTGTTTATAGCCTCTCTACTGTATATAGCCTCTCTACTGTATATAGCCTCACTACTTTTATAGCCTCTCTACTGTATATAGCCTCTCTACTGTGTTTAGCCTCTCTACTGTATATAGCCTCACTACTGTATATAGCCTCACTACTTTTATAGCCTCTCTACTGTATATAGCCTCTCTACTGTATATAGCCTCTCTACTGTATCTAGCCTCTCTACTGTATCTAGCCTCTCTACTGTATATAGCCTCACTACTGTATATAGCCTCTCTACTGTATATAGCCTCACTACTGTATATAGCCTCACTACTGTATATAGCCTCTCTACTGTATATAGCCTCACTACTGTATATAGCCTCTCTACTGTATATAGCCTCTCTACTGTATATAGCCTGTCTACTGTATATAACCTCTCTACTGTATATAGCCTCTACTGTATATAACCTCTCTACTGTATATAACCTCTACTGTATGTAGCCTCTCTACTGTATATAACCTCTCTACTGTATGTAGCCTCTCTACTGTATATAGCCTCACTACTGTATGTTGCCTCTCTACTGTATATAGCCTGTCTACTGTATATAGCCTGTCTACTGTATATAGCCTCTACTGTATATAACCTCTACTGTATATAGCCCCTCTACTGTATATAGCCTCTCTACTGTATATAGCCTCTCTACTGTATATAGCCTCTCTACTGTATATAACCTCTCTACTGTATATAGCCTCTCTACTGTATGTAGCCTCTACTGTATGTAGCCTCTCTACTGTATGTAGCCTCTCTACTGTATATAACCTCTCTACTGCATGTAGCCTCTCTACTGTATATAACCTCTCTACTGTTTATAGTCTCTCTACTGTATATAGCCTGTCTACTGTATATAGCCTCTACTGTATATAACCTCTACTGTATATAGCCTCACTACTGTATGTTGCCTCTCTACTGTATATAGCCTGTCTACTGTATATAGCCTCTACTGTATATAACCTCTACTGTATATAGCCCCTCTACTGTATATAGCCTCACTACTGTATATAACCTCTACTGTATATAGCCTCTCTACTGTATATAGCCTCTCTACTGTATATAACCTCTACTGTATATAGCCTCTCTACTGTATATAGCCTCTCTACTGTATATAGTCTCTCTACTGTATATAGCCTCTCTACTGTATATAACCTCTACTGTATATAGCCTCTCTACTGTATATAACCTCTACTGTATATAGCCTCTCTACTGTATATAGCCTCTCTACTGTATATAGCCTCTCTACTGTATATAGCCTCTCTACTGTATATAACCTGTCTTTTTACTGTTGTTTTATTTCTTTACTTACCTATTGTTCACCTAATACCTTTTTTGCACTATTGGTTAGAGCCTGTAAGTAAGCATTTCACTGTAAGGTCTACTACACCTGTTGTATTCAGCATTTCACTGTAAGGTCTACTACACCTGTTGTATTCAGCATTTCACTGTAAGGTCTACTACACCTGTTGTATTCAGCATTTCACTGTAAGGTCTACTACACCTGTTGTATTCAGCATTTCACTGTAAGGTCTACTACACCTGTTGTATTCAGCATTTCACTGTAAGGTCTACTACACCTGCTGTATTCAGCATTTCACTGTAAGGTCTACTACACCTGTTGTATTCAGCATTTCACTGTAAGGTCTACTACACCTGTTGTATTCAGCATTTCACTGTAAGGTCTACTACACCTGTTGTATTCAGCATTTCACTGTAAGGTCTACTACACCTGTTGTATTCAGCATTTCACCATAAGGTCTACTACACCTGTTGTATTCAGCATTTCCCTGTGAGGTCTACTACACCTATTGTATTCAGCATTTCACTGTAAGGTCTACTACACCTGTTGTATTCAGCATTTCACTGTAATGTCTACTACACCTGTTGTATTCAGCATTTCACTGTAAGGTCTACTACACCTGTTGTATTCAGCATTTCACTGTAAGGTCTACTACACCTGTTGTATTCAGCATTTCACTGTAAGGTCTACTACACCTGTTGTATTCAGCATTTCACTGTAAGGTCTACTACAGCTGTTGTATTCAGCATTTCACTGTAAGGTCTACTACACCTGTTGTATTCAGTGCACGTGACAAATAAACGTTGATTTGATTTGATTGGTTGGTCCTACGTCAGTCAGTGGAAGCCTCGTGGTCTTGGTCTCTCACGTCATCTCCTGTACTGTGAGCTGTGACATCACTCCAGGCCTCTTATTCCCCCTGGTGACACGTGTCCCTAGCTGTGTGTCCTGCCGTCCTAAAATAGGCCCTCTGTAACATAGAAATATCATCTAGAGAATGGGCCTCCCTATTCGAGTCAAATTGCCAGGGTTAGACGTTCTAAGCCCCTTCTATAGATTCTATTTCTATGCTCTGTAAGCCCAGGAACAGGCCTCCTGCAGTGGCTCAGCGCAGAGACCAGGGGGATTGAAGGTGTTATCCACTTAGCCTACTCCTCCCTCCCTCCCTCCTCCATTCCCTCTCCCTCCTTCTCCTCCATTCAGTCTCCTTTCCCTCCCCCTCCTCCATTCCGTTTCCCTCCCTCCTCCTACTCCTCCATTCCTTCTCCCTTCTCCTCCTCCATTCCTTCTCCCTTCTCCTCCTCCATTCCTTCTCCCTCCTCCTCCTCTTCCATTCCTTCTCCCTCCTCCTCCTCCTCCTTCTCCTCCATTCCCTCTCCCTCCTTATCCTTCATTCTGTCTCCCTACCTCCTCCTCATCTTACATTCCTTCTCCCCCCTCCTCCTCTATTCTTTCTCCCTCCTCCTCCTCTATTCCGTCTCCCTCCCTCCCTCCTCCTCCTCCTCCTCTATTCCGTCTCCCTCCCTCCTCCTCCTCCTCCTCTATTCCGTCTCCCTCCCCCTCCTCCTCCTCCTCCTCTATTCCGTCTCCCTCCCTCCTCCTCCTCCTCCTCTATTCCGTCTCCCTCCCTCCTCCTCCTCCTCCTTCTCCTCCATTCCCTCTCCCTCATTATCCTTCATTCCATCTCCCTACCTCCTCCTCATCTTACATTCCTTCTCCCCCTCCTCCTCTATTCTTTCTCCCTCCTCCTCCTCTATTCCGTCTCCCTCCCTCCTCCTCCTCCTCCTCCTCTATTCCGTCTCCCTCCCTCCTCCTCCTCCATTACTTCTCCCTCCTCCTACGTTCCTTCACCCCCCTCCTCCTCTTCCATTCCCTCTCCCTCCTACTCCTCCATTCCGTCTCCCTCCCTCCTCATACTCCTCCATTCCTTCTCCCTCCTCCTCCTCCTCCATTCCTTCTCCCTCTCCTCCTCCTCCATTCCTTCTCCTCCTCCATTCCTTCTCCCTCCTCCTCCTCTTCCATTCCTTCTCCCTCCTCCTCCTTCTCCTCCTCCATTCCGTCTCCCACCCTCCTCCTCCCTTCCATTTCTCCACCCTCCTCCTCCTCCTCCTCCTCCTCCATTCCTTCTCCCTTCTCCTCCTCCATTCCTTCTCCCTTCTCCTCCTCCATTCCTTCTCCCTCCTCCTCCTCTTCCATTCCTTCTCCCTCCTCCTCCTCCATTCCGTCTCCCACCCTCCTCCTCCGCTTCCATTTCTCCACCCTCCTCCTCCTCCTCCTCCTCCATTCCGTCTCCCACCCTCCTCCTCCGCTTCCATTTCTCCACCCTCCTCCTCCTCCTCCTCCATTCCTTCTCCGTCCTCCTCCTCCATTCCATCTCCCTCCCTCCTCCTCCATTCCGTCTCCCTCCCTCCTCCTCCTCCTCCATTCCGTCTCCCTCCCTCCTCCTCCTCCATTCCGTCTCCCTCCCTCCTCCATTCTTTCTCCGTCCTCCTCCTCTTCCATTCCTTCTCCCTCCTCCTCCTCCTCCTCCATTCCTTCTCCGTCCTCCTCCTCCATTCCATCTCCCTCCCTCCTCCTCCATTCCATCTCCCTCCCTCTTCCTCCATCCCATCTCCCTCCCTCCTCCTCCTTCTCCGTTCCGTCTCCCTCCCTCCTCCTCCTCCTCCTCCTGTATTCCGTCTCCCTCCCCCTCCTCCTCCATTCCGTCTCCCTCCCTCCTCCTCCTCCTCCATTCCATCTCCCTCCCTCCTCCTCCATTCCGTCTCCCTCCCCCTCCTCCTCCTCCATTCCGTCTCCCTCCCTCCTCCATTCTTTCTCCGTCCTCCTCCTCTTCCATTCCTTCTCCCTCCTCCTCCTCCTCCTCCATTTCTTCTCCGTCCTCCTCCTCCATTCCATCTCCTCCCTCCTCCTCCATTCCATCTCCCTCCCTCTTCCTCCATCCCATCTCCCTCCCTCCTCCTCCTTCTCCATTCCGTCTCCCTCCCTCCTCCTCCTCCTCCTCCTGTATTCCGTCTCCCTCCCTCCTCCTCCTCCATTCCTTCTCTCTCCTCCTCCTCCTCCTCCTTCTCCTCCCTAATTCCTTCTCTCTCCTCCTCAATTCCTTCTCTCTCCTCCTCCTCCATCATTTCTTTATTTAAAAAAAATGTAAGTTGTAGATCAGCTTTAATATTGCAGATAGATTGTGGCTTCCAAAATGTTACTAGTCAAAAGTTTGACCACACCTACTCATTCAAGGGTTTTTCTTTATTTTGTACTATTTTGTACATTGTCGAATAATAGCGAAGACATCAAAACTGTGAAATAACACACATGGAACCATGTAGTAACCAAAAAAGTGTTAAACAAATCAAAATATATTTTAGATTCTTCAAAGTAGCCACCCTTTGCCTTGATGACAGCTTTGCACACTCTTGGGATTCTCTCAACCAGCTTCACCTGGAATGTTTTTACAACAGTCTTGCAGGAGGTCCCACATATGCTGAGCACTTGTTGGCTGCATTTCCTTCACTCTGCGGTCCAACTCATCCCAAACCATCTCAACTGTGCTGAGGTTGGGTGATTGTTGAGGACAGGTCATCTGATGCAGCACCCCATCACTCTCCTTCTTGGTTGAATAGCCCTTACACAGCCTGGAGGTGTGTTGGGTCATTGTCCTGTTGAAAAACAAATGATAGTCCCACTAAGCGCAAACCAGATGGGACGGTGTATTGCTGCAGAATGCTACGGTAGCCATGCTAGTTAAGTTTGCCTTGAATTCTAAATAAATGCCAGACAGTGTCACCAGCAAAGCACCATAACACCTCCTCCTCCATGCTTCACGCTGGGAACCACACATGCGGAGGTCATCCGTTCACCTACTCTGCGTCTCATAAAGACATGGCGGTTGGAACCAAAAATCTCCAATTTGGACTCCAGACCAAAGCACAGATTTCCACCGGTCTAATGTCCATTGCTCGTGTTTCTTGGCCCAAGCAAGTCTCTTCTACTTATTGGTGTCCTTTAGTAGTGGTTTCTTTGCAGCAATTCAACCATGAAGGCCTGATTCACGCAGTCTTCTCTGAACAGTTGATGTTGAGATGTGTCTGTTACTTGAACTCTGAGAAGCATTTATTTAGGCTGCAATTTCTGATGCTGGTACCTCTAATGAACTTATCCTCTGCAGCAGAGGTAACTCTGGGTCTTCCTTTCCTGTGGCGGTCCTCATGAGAGACAGTTTCATCATTAGCGCTTGATGGTTTCTGCAACTGCACTGGAGGAATGCACTGACCTTCAAGTCTTAAAGTAATAATGGACTGTCGTTTCTCTTTGCTTATTTGAGCTGTTCTTAACATAATATGGAATTGTTCTTTTACCAAATAGGACTATCTTCTGTATACCACCCCTATCTTGTCACAACACAACTGATTGGCTCAAACGCATCAAGAAGAAAATAAATTCCACAAATTAACTTTTAACAAGGCACACCTGTTAATTGAAATGCATTCCAGGTGCTCTACCTCATCAAGCTGGTTGAGAGAATGCCAAGAGTGTGCAAAGCTGTCATCAAGGCAAAGGGTGGCTACTTTGAAGAATCTCAAATATAAAAAATATGTAGATATGTTTAAGACTTTTTTTGGTTACTACATGATTCCATATGTGGAATTTCATAGTTTTGATGTCTTCACTATTGTTCTACAATGTAGAATAATGAGTAGGTGTATCCAAACTTTCACACTGAATCTTTCAACTATCGTACCGGACCTGAAATGATTGGCTCCTTTTTGTAATCTTTCAGTGCAAGAATCAGTTCTTTAGAAACAATTTTCAGAAGTTCCGAGCCAACCCACCTCATGTTGTTTGACACCACATGGACTACGACCGCGTCAGCTCCCGGAATCTGTCGTAGAGCGGTCGGAAGCAGCCCTGTAGTGTCCTGTAGCTCCCGGAATCTGTCGTAGAGCGGTCGGAAGAAGCCCTGTAGTGTCCTGTAGCTCCCGGAATCTGTCGTAGAGCGGTCGGAAGAAGCCCTGTAGTGTCCTGTAGCTCCCGGAATCTGTCGTAGAGCGGTCGGAAGCAGCCCTGTAGTGTCCTGTAGCTCCCGGAATCTGTCGTAGAGCGGTCGGAAGAAGCCCTGTAGTGTCCTGTAGCTCCCGGAATCTGTCGTAGAGCGGTCGGAAGAAGCCCTGTAGTGTCCTGTAGCTCCAGAAATCTGTCGTGGAGCGGTCGGAAGAAGCCCTGTAGTGTCCTGTAGCTCCAGGAATCTGTCGTAGAGCGGTCGGAAGAAGCCCTGTAGTGTCCTGTAACTCCAGGAATCTGTCGTAGAGCGGTCGGAAGAAGCCCTGTAGTGTCCTGTAGCTCCAGGAATCTGTCGTAGAGCGGTCGGAAGAAGCCCTGTAGTGTCCTGTAGCTCCCGGAATCTGTCGTAGAGCGGTCGGAAGAAGCCCTGTAGTGTCCTGTAGCTCCAGGAATCTGTCGTAGAGCGGTCGGAAGAAGCCCTGTAGTGTCCTGTAGCTCCAGGAATCTGTCATAAAGCGGTCGGAAGAAGCCCTGTAGTGTCCTGTAGCTCCCGGAATCTGTCGTAGAGCGGTCGGAAGAAGCCCTGTAGTGTCCTGTAGCTCCAGGAATCTGTCGTGGAGCGGTCGGAAGAAGCCCTGTAGTGTCCTGTAGCTCCAGGAATCTGTCGTAGAGCGGTCGGAAGAAGCCCTGTAGTGTCCTGTAACTCCAGGAATCTGTCGTAGAGCGGTCGGAAGAAGCCCTGTAGTGTCCTGTAGCTCCAGGAATCTGTCGTAGAGCGGTCGGAAGAAGCCCTGTAGTGTCCTGTAGCTCCCGGAATCTGTCGTAGAGCGGTCGGAAGAAGCCCTGTAGTGTCCTGTAGCTCCAGGAATCTGTTGTAGAGCGGTCGGAAGAAGCCCTGTAGTGTCCTGTAGCTCCAGGAATCTGTTGTAGAGCGGTCGGAAGAAGCCCTGTAGTGTCCTGTAGCTCCAGGAATCTGTCATAAAGCGGTCGGAAGAAGCCCTGTAGTGTCCTGTAGCTCCCGGAATCTGTCGTAGAGCGGTCGGAAGAAGCCCTGTAGTGTCCTGTAGCTCCAGGAATCTGTCGTAGAGCGGTCGGAAGAAGCCCTGTAGTGTCCTGTAGCTCCAGGAATCTGTTGTAGAGCGGTCGGAAGAAGCCCTGTAGTGTCCTGTAGCTCCAGGAATCTGTCGTAGAGCGGTCGGAAGAAGCCCTGTAGTGTCCTGTAGCTCCCGGAATCTGTCGTAGAGCGGTCGGAAGAAGCCCTGTAGTGTCCTGTAGCTCCAGGAATCTGTCGTAGAGCGGTCGGAAGAAGCCCTGTAGTGTCCTGTAGCTCCAGGAATCTGTCGTGGAGCGGTCGGAAGAAGCCCTGTAGTGTCCTGTAGCTCCAGGAATCTGTCGTAGAGCGGTCGGAAGAAGCCCTGTAGTGTCCTGTAGCTCCAGGAATCTGTCGTAGAGCGGTCGGAAGAAGCCCTGTAGTGTCCTGTAGCTCCCGGAATCTGTCGTAGAGCGGTCGGAAGAAGCCCTGTAGTGTCCTGTAGCTCCAGGAATCTGTCGTAGAGCGGTCGGAAGAAGCCCTGTAGTGTCCTGTAGCTCCCGGAATCTGTCGTGGAGCGGTCGGAAGAAGCCCTGTAGTGTCCTGTAGCTCCAGGAATCTGTCGTAGAGCGGTCGGAAGAAGCCCTGTAGTGTCCTGTAGCTCCCGGAATCTGTCGTGGAGCGGTCGGAAGAAGCCCTGTAGTGTCCTGTAGCTCCCGGAATCTGTCGTGGAGCCGTCGGAAGAAGCCCTGTAGTGTCCTGTAGCTCCAGGAATCTGTCGTAGAGCGGTCGGAAGAAGCCCTGTAGTGTCCTGTAGCTCCCAGAATCTGTCGTAGAGCGGTCGGAAGAAGCCCTGTAGTGTCCTGTAGCTCCAGGAATCTGTCGTAGAGCGGTCGGAAACAGCCTTGTAATGTCCTCTACTCATGCTCCAGGATAGCACGGGTTTTTTTTGCCCCGGGAACCAAGATGTTTCTTACAATACAGCTGCCGATGACAACAGCTAGTGCACAGCAACTGAGGCTAACTGAGTTGCAGGATCCAAAATCCAAAAGTATATGAATCAAACTTGGCAAGGAAACACTGTGATAACATTTCAAAAACATTAAACCGAGCTCTCGTTCAGTGTTCAACATGCATCTTATCTAGTGCCCTACTTCTCTAGTGCCCTACTCCTCTAGTGCCCTACTCCTCTAGTGCCGTACTCCTCTAGGGTCTGTCCCTCTTATCTAGCGCCCTACTTCTCTAGGGTCTGTCCCTCTTATCTAGTGCCCTACTCCTCTAGGGTGTGTCACTCTTATCTAGTGCCCTACTCCTCTAGGGTCTGTCCGTCTTTTCTAGTGCCCTTCTCCTCTAGGGTCTGTCACTCTTATCTAGTGCCCTACTCCTCTAGTGCCCTACTCCTCTAGGGTCTGTCACTCTTATCTAGTGCCCTACTCCTCTAGGGGCTGTCCCTCTTATCTAGTGCCCTACTCCTCTAGGGTCTGTCCCTCTTATCTAGCGCCCTACTTCTCTAGGGTCTGTCCCTCTTATCTAGTGCCCTACTCCTCTAGGGTGTGTCACTCTTATCTAGTGCCCTACTCCTCTAGGGTCTGTCCGTCTTTTCTAGTGCCCTTCTCCTCTAGGGTCTGTCACTCTTATCTAGTGCCCTACTCCTCTAGTGCCCTACTCCTCTAGGGTCTGTCACTCTTATCTAGTGCCCTACTCCTCTAGGGGCTGTCCCTCTTATCTAGTGCCCTACTCCTCTAGGGGCTGTCCCTCTTATCTAGTGCCCTACTCCTATAGGGTCTGTCCCTCTTATCTAGTGCCCTACTCCTATAGGGTCTGTCCATCTTATCTAGTGCCCTACTCCTCTAGGGTCTGTCACTCTTATCTAGTGCCCTACTCCTCTAGGGTCTGTCACTCTTATCTAGTGCCCTACTCCTCTAGGGTCTGTCCCTCTTATCTAGTGCCCTACTCCTCTAGTGCCCTACTCCTCTAGGGGCTGTCCCTCTTATCTAGTGCCCTACTCCTCTAGGGTCTGTCACTCTTATCTAGTGCCCTACTCCTCTAGGGTCTGTCCCTCTTATCTAGTGCCCTACTCCTCTAGGGTCTGTCCCTCTTATCTAGTGCCCTACTCCTCTAGGGGCTGTCCCTCTTATCTAGTGCCCTACTCCTCTAGGGTCTGTCACTCTTATCTAGTGCCCTACTCCTCTAAGGGCTGTCCCTCTTATCTAGTGCCCTACTCCTCTAGGGGCTGTCCCTCTTATCTAGTGCCCTACTCCTCTAGGTTCTGTCACTCTTATCTAGTGCCCTACTCCTCTAGGGGCTGTCCCTCTTATCTAGTGCCCTACTCCTCTAGGGTCTGTCACTCTTATCTAGTGCCCTACTACTACTATTCTATTTGGCTCGTTAGATTATTACAACTAATTAGCAACAGGATCCATAATTAAACACATTAAAATGCATAATATGTTAAGTTTGTTCCTAATTTAACAAAAACACACGATATCATGACTAGTGGTTGTCTTTCTAAGATGTTGTGTTAATACAGAAGGCCAAAATCATAGAAAAACAGAGATTGTAACCGAGCTCAAGATAATCAAGTCTTACTAAAGCCCGACTTTATTTTAGCAATTGTGTGTTGCACAACACTCAGTCTTTCCTGTTTTTTTTTTTTTTCTCTCTCTCTCTCT
This sequence comes from Oncorhynchus nerka, assembly GCF_034236695.1. Lineage (NCBI taxonomy): Eukaryota > Metazoa > Chordata > Actinopteri > Salmoniformes > Salmonidae > Oncorhynchus > Oncorhynchus nerka. The sequence goes on from NC_088406.1 coordinate 5,049,794, forward strand.
CTCTCTCTCTCTCTCTCTCTCTCTCTCTCTCTCTCTCTCTCTCTCTCTCTCCTGTAGAGTCGAGTTCGGCTGTCCTTCAAGAGGCGTCCGCCCACACGGCAGCACCGGCAGTCGTGTGTCGAGGAGGGCGTAGTCTCCGAGGGAGGGGTTGTGTCCCAAGGTAACCAAGACGTCCCCCAGGTGAACGGGGCCGAGGACCAGGTGTTTGAGCAGACAGAGGAGGGCGGGGAGAGGGGCGAGGAGACCCAGGGAAGCCCCCCGTCTCACCCAGACACTCTGACAGAGACTGGAGACAATGACAGGGACAGAGAACAGGCCAAAGAGGACAACGTTCTGGAGGAGGAGACAGGAGAGGCAGCCCCAGCCACCCAGGATAGGAAGAAGGAAGCTGGGGAACAGGCGCTAGGTGAGCCCCAGGCTTCAGATTCTCTGGAGGCCATAGAGGAGGAAGAAGGGTCTTGTTGCTCTTATGGAACAAAAGGAGACAACAAGCAAACAGACGAACAGGAGGATTCAGCTCAGCCTCGGGAGAGGGATGAAAACCTCTGAACAATGTTCACAAATCACTGTTGAAGAAATCATACAATCAGTCACTGGGTGAGTCCCACGTGGCACCCTACTGCTTAATAGTGCACTACTTTTGACCAGAGACCTGGTTAAAAGTAGTGCACAAAAAAGGAATAGGGGTGTCATTTGGGATGCATCCTCATTAATTTTGAAACTAGCTTGTCTTCTAAGAACCCTCGTTGGACATTCTGTATCCTGCATAATCT
>NC_088406.1:5058066-5067951 GCF_034236695.1 Oncorhynchus nerka
ATTAAATGTTCGTTATTGAATATAGCCTACTGTCTTGAGACTGATCAAGGGTAAAATCGTCTCATAGTTCCGGGTTTGTGGAAAGTATTCCCGAGTATTGTAATAACTTGAGAAACATGGACAGCATCGAGTTACAGCCGGTTCAATGCCCTGTAAGCCTTGACAACAACAATCACCATGCTGAAAATACCTCTAAGCAACAGGTGAGTTTAAATCGAATCGATTAATGCCATATTCATAAATAGAAAGAAAAGGGTAGGCTGTTATTGAAAGTCGACAAGTTTCGGTTCAGTTGTAGGCTACGTCAACCTTGAGAACACAACGCAGCTTTTCAAATGCACAAAAGTCCAATATGGTGTATTGCAGACCGACATTCGGCGCGTTTCTTGAATTGGGCGTTCCTTGATGTCAGGAAACGCCCATCTGTGCATGCCATCGTTCAGTTCATTGATACCTGCTGTTGGTTGGTCAGTTCAGGTTTTATGTTACTGATGTTTTGTACCATTGTGACTACAATTACAGCTCTATCTAGTTGTCGATCTGGGATAACAGTTGTTGACAACAGTAGCATTGTTGCTAAACCTAACCCTTTCTTAACCTTAATCAGTCACCTAACCTGCCACGTTAGTTCTCCCTAACCTGCCACATTAACAAACCATCAGTGTTATGAGACTAATAGTTTCTCGACACAGATGATTTGATTACATAGCAGGTTAGGATGATTAAAGTGGCAGGTTAGGTGAATTAGCATGGCAGGTTAGGTGAATTAGCATGGCAGGTTAGGTGAATTAGCATGGCAGGTTAGGTGAAAAGAGGTTAAGGTTAGGAAAAGAGAGAGGGTTAGGCTAAGCTATAAATGCTACAGTTGTCATCAACTGTTGTCCACGACGCAAAAGAAAGGGCCACGGACCAAATAGCGAGCATCAATGCATGTACTTTCACATCAAGAAACGGCGATTTCAGAAAACTGCAATTCCACCCTTCTCCAAAGATGGTGAACATAAGGGCCTAAATAAGACCTGCTGCAATGCCGAGGTCGGGAGATATTGGGTGAACATTTTGAATCTGTTTCCTGAAAATCCTGTTACCTGCCACGTATCGATCATAGGATGCAGAGATGGCGAATCGCATCTCTGCATGTCTGGCAGACATATCCGTGTGGATGACGGATCACCACCTCAAGCTGAACCTCGGCAAGACGGAACTGCTCTTCCTCCCGGGGAAGGACTGCCCGTTCCATGATCTCGCCATCACGGTTGACAACTCCATTGTGTCCTCCTCCCAGAGCGCTAAGAACCTTGGCGTGATCCTGGACAACACCCTGTCGTTCTCAACTAACATCAAGGCGGTGGCCCGTTCCTGTAGGTTCATGCTCTACAACATCCGCAGAGTACGACCCTGCCTCACACAGGAAGCGGCGCAGGTCCTAATCCAGGCACTTGTCATCTCCCGTCTGGATTACTGCAACTCGCTGTTGGCTGGGCTCCCTGCCTGTGCCATTAAACCCTACAACTCATCCAGAACGCCGCAGCCCGCCTGGTGTTCAACCTTCCCAAGTTCTCTCACGTCACTCCCGCTCCTCCGCTCCCTCCACTGGCTTCCAGTTGAAGCTCGCATCCGCTACAAGACCAACGGAGCTGTGAGGGGAACGGCACCTCAGTACCTCCAGGCTCTGATCAGGCCCTACACCCAAACAAGGGCACTGCGCTCATCCACCTCTGGCCTGCTCGCCTCCCTACCACTGAGGAAGTACAGTTCCCGCTCAGCCCAGTCAAAACTGTTCGCTGCTCTGGCCCCCCAATGGTGGAACAAACTCCCTCACGACGCCAGGACAGCGGAGTCAATCACCACCTTCCGGAGACACCTGAAACCCCACCTCTTTAAGGAATACCTAGGATAGGATAAAGTAATCCTCTCACCCCCTCCCCTGAAAAGATTTAGATGCACTACTGTTCCACTGGAGGTCATAAGGTGAATGCACCAATTTGTAAGTCGCTCTGGATAAGAGCGTCTGCTAAATGACTTAAATGTAAATGTAATAGGATTGTATAATGTCCTATATAGTTCTAAGTTAAAAAAATATATATATATATATATATAAAAAAACTAAAATGTCACATTTCATTACCGCATTTTGTGAAATTAGGGAACATTTACTTTCCGAACATTTCCAAATGAGGGATTTAGAGTGTTTACAAACACCTTCCTTACAAATCTCCTGCTAAATTAGTGTAATTAGGGATAAGAACAATTAAACAACACCTCTTGGAAACATTTGGAGTCCAGTCTGTCATATTATTAAACATGAATACTGTTAGTCTACATTGTTGACTTGTTGCATTGGGTCCCTAATGATACGTCTATTTGTCACCCCGTTATACAAGATGGTATTTGTTCACCAATGGTTTCTGATGCAGCCATACAGGCCTTATGATGGGGTTTATCAATGATTCATTAACCTTTAAAAGATATGATTTAACTCATCTTCCACAGGTATGTAGATAAGAGGTAAGAATGAGACATTTTAGTTAACGATGTCTCCTAGTCTAAAAGAGATTATAGTTACTGATGTCTCCTAGTCTAAAAGAGATTATAGTTACTGATGTCTCCTAGTCTAAAAGAGATTTTAGTTAACGATGTCTCCTAGTCTAAAAGAGATTTTAGTTAACGATGTCACCTAGTCTAAAATATATTATAGTTACTGATGTCTCCTAGTCTAAAAGAGATTTTAGTTAACGATGTCTCCTAGTCTAAAAGAGATTATAGTTACTGATGTCTCCTAGTCTAAAATAGATTATAGTTACTGATGTCTCCTAGTCTAAAATAGATTATAGGTACTGATGTCTCCTAGTCTGAATGAGATTATAGTTACTGATGTCTCCCAGTCTGAATGAGATTATAGTTACTGATGTCTCCTAGTCTGAATGAGATTATAGTTACTGATGTCTCCTAGTCTGAATGAGATTATAGTTACTGATGTCTCCTAGTCTAAAAGAGATTATAGTTACTGATGTCTCCCAGTCTGAATGAGATTATAGTTACTGATGTCTCCTAGTCTGAATGAGATTATAGTTACTGATGTCTCCTAGTCTGAATGAGATTATAGTTACTGATGTCTCCTAGTCTGAATGAGATTATAGTTACTGATGTCTCCTAGTCTGAATGAGATTATAGTTACTGATGTCTCCTAGTCTGAATGAGATTATAGTTACTGATGTCTCCTAGTCTGAATGAGATTATAGTTACTGATGTCTCCTAGTCTAAAAGAGATTATAGTTACTGATGTCTCCCAGTCTGAATGAGATTATAGTTACTGATGTCTCCCAGTCTGAATGAGATTATAGTTACTGATGTCTCCTAGTCTGAATGAGATTATAGTTACTGATGTCTCCTAGTCTGAATGAGATTATAGATACTGTTGTCTCCCAGTCTGAATGAGATTGTAGTTACTGATGTCTCCTAGTCTGAATGAGATTATAGTTACTGATGTCTCCTAGTCTGAATGAGATTATAGTTACTGATGTCTCCTCGTCTGAATGAGATTATAGTTACTGATGTCTCCCAGTCTGAATGAGATTATAGTTACTGATGTCTCCCAGTCTAGTGTAAAAGTGTATATGATCTTTCAGAAAGATATCAACTCATTCTGCCTCCCTGTAAAAACTGTGTTAGGATTCGTCTCCTGCCCTGGTTGTGGGTGGAAAGACCGTAAGAACGGTAGCTGAAAACCCACTACTCTGGGGACACCACCATGACGTGCGTGGTCAAACATGAACCCAATCAGACTCACCGCGATGCTGGCACGATTTGGACTCATAAACCCCTTAGAAGGGGTTTATGAGCTACAGACTTGAATTCGTCTATTGTTTTCTGAATCCATTGGTAGCAACATTTTTAACAGGTTTTTAACAGGCGGATCTTTGTTTTTAATAGTTTTGTGTTCTGTTCTACATGAGGTCCTGCTTGTCCTGAAAGGGAAATGGTACAAACACATCCATAGTGGAGCTAAATATAAGGGCTGCAAATGCAGATAAATCACATTCATAGTGGAGCTAAATATAAGGGCTGCAGATGCAGATAAATCACATTCATAGTGGGGCTAAATATAAGGGCTGCAAATGCAGATACATCACATTCATAGTGGAGCTAAATATAAGGGCTGCAAATGCAGATAAATCACATTCATAGTGGAGCTAAATATAAGGGCTGCAAATGCAGATAAATCACATTCATAGTGGAGCTAAATATAAGGGCTGCAAATGCAGATAAATCACATTCATAGTGGGGCTAAATATAAGGGCTGCAAATGCAGATAAATCACATTCATAGTGGGGCTAAATATAAGGGCTGCAAATGCAGATAAATCACATTCATAGTGGGGCTAAATATAAGGGCTGCAGATGCAGATAAATCACATTCATAGTGGGGCTAAATATAAGGGCTGCAAATGCAGATAAATCACATTCATAGTGGGGCTAAATATAAGGGCTGCAGATGCAGATAAATCACATTCATAGTGGGGCTAAATATAAGGGCTGCAAATGCAGATAAATCACATTCATAGTGGGGCTAAATATAAGGGCTGCAAATGCAGATAAATCACATTCATAGTGGGGCTAAATATAAGGGCTGCAGATGCAGATAAATCACATTCATAGTGGGGCTAAATATAAGGGCTGCAGATGCAGATAAATGAAAGTCAGATAAATCAATGTCAGATAAATGAAAAGCTGATTTTTTTGGGGGGTGGGGCTGGGGTCTCGGGACTCATACGGTTAACATTGATTGACAAGGCATGAGTTCAGAGTCATCAATCTTCATCAAATTAACTAACTCAAAACAACACAGCCTGGTCTCTGTTTTGTTGAAACCTTCTATCACCCAAGGATTTATTGAAGGATAAACATGATCAGATTAATAGTTATGTGTATTGTATTGATGTATAGTTTTACCCAGTGGTTCCTGATCGGTGAAAACAACCAGCCTGCTGTGAATGAGATGTAACTTGAGAGCCTCTATACCATTGAACAAGGACTTGTCTGCTTCGCAGCATTAACAGAGAGGATGCCATGTCAGGACAGGCAAAGGCATCAGAACTCCCACTACATAATCACTGTATTTTGCCCAGTAACAACTCAAGGATGTTTCTTTCTGCTCACATTGATTGCTCCATAGTTTCATAATGTCATTGATTGTTGCCACAGAAGTGCCAGACATTGTTTTGGCAACATTCACTTGTCTTGCAATCCAGAGTCATACAGTTGTCCATGACCAGAGGACATTCTTGCAGAAACGTACATGTGTTTCAGTTGGAACATGCAGCCAGGTGGACAAACATTTGATTTGGCTTCTGCATATCATTCAGGGAGTGGAATAAAAACTTGGCTCCTGTAAACATCCTCTCACATATCCTTTTCAAAGACATTCAGCTCATAAGTACCTTTTTATTTAGGCAGAACAAGTATTCAATTAGAATGTCCATTAGAACATTAGAATGTCCATTAGAACATTAGAATGTCCATTAGAACATTAGAATGTCCATTAGAATGTCCATTAGAACATTAGAATGTCCACTAGAACATTAGAATGTCCATTAGAACATTAGAATGTCCATTAGAACATTAGAATGTCCATTAGAATGTCCATTAGAACATTAGAATGTCCATTAGAACATTAGAATGTCCATTAGAACATTAGAATGTCCATTAGAATGTCCATTAGAACATTAGAATGTCCATTAGAACATTAGAATGTCCATTAGAACATTAGAATGTCCATTAGAATGTCCATTAGAACATTAGAATGTCCATTAGAACATTCGAATGTCCATTAGAACATTAGAATGCCAATTAGAACATTAGAATGTCCATTAGAATATTAGAATGCCAATTAGAACATTAGAATGTCCATTAGAATATTCATTAGAATGTCCATTAGAACATTAGAATGTCCATTAGTATATTAGAATGTCCATTAGAATATTCATTAGAATGTCCATTAGAATGTCCATTAGAACATTAGAATGTCCATTAGAATGTCCATTAGAATATTAGAATGTCCATTAGAACATTAGAATGTCCATTAGAACATTAGAATGTCCATTAGAACATTAGAATGTCCATTAGAATGTCCATTAGAATGTCCATTAGAATATTCATTAGAATGTCCATTAGAATATTCATTAGAATGTCCATTAGAACATTAGAATGTCCATTAGAATGTTTGTATAATTCCATATTCCATATTGCAGATGACTTCAGGTAATAGACCTATGCTGACCACCAATGACGCAGCAGAGGAAGGAAACCCCCTGCTTTCTCCTGAACAGGTGGGTCATCACTGCCATTTGGTGGCTGAAGTACTTTCTCCCTCAGCAACACAGTGGCCTTCTTGTATACAGCACAGGGAAAGACATGTCTAGTCTGCTGTTGGAAGGACTACTGTCTAATTGTAACCACAACCACATCCTCACTGTCATAAGTGTCATTGTAGCAGTGATGGTGCAGTATGTAAACAGCCAAGGGGGTGTGGTGTCAGGGAAGTGGCACATGACTAAAGGAACATCTGACTTTGATGAGAAACAGAAAGTGAAAATGAATGTTTTCAGTGTGCATGACAGACAGACAGACAGACAGACAGACAGAGACAGACAGACAGACAGAGACAGACAGACAGACCACTCTGATGAAGGTGAGTGATTAGTAGTGATACACATGATAATATCTGAAGTGTCAATGTGAAGGAACTAGGTTTCAAAGTTGAACAAGGAGCAGGTCAGGTTTCTCATTCAGCGTTAGGCTGGGTTGGCTTGCTACAACATCATGATATCACGATATAACATTCAGGGTAAGACAATAACCCTGTCTCCACATCATTGTTTCGTGTTGTGGAGGAAACTGACGTGTGTGGTGTGTGTTTCTCAGGTTCCTGTCGATAATGGCGGGCATCATCGGATTGATGGACAAGAGGTCAACCAAGAGTCGATCTCTCTCAACGTACAGAACAGCATCGCCAGCAAAGAAATGGTACTAAAGCGTCACAGCTTTTCATGTCTCTCTCAACAAATCCAGGATCTTTGATTCAAATCGAAAAATGTTAACATCTCATTGTTGTTGGTGGGTGACCATGCAGATGGTGTAACTCTGAGAAATGTTCACATCACCAAGCCACTTCTTTGCAGTGCTAAGGAAGTGGTGAAATACATGTATAGATCCTGTCTGTAAAGAATTCTAGTCACAGAATCCTCAGCATGCGTTGTCGTATCTGTTCTTCACCAGACTGTGGTTGGCTTCCATCCTGTCTTTAACACAGTTAGGAACAAGTTAACAGCAGGTAACATTTAGGTAACAGGTATCAGTGAGACAGTAGTTAGGTACCAGGTAACATTTAGGTAACAGGTAACAGGTCACATTTAGGTAACAGGTACCAGGTAACATTTAGGTAACAGGTAACAGTGAGACAGTAGTTAGGTACCAGGTAACATTTAGGTAACAGGTAACATTTAGGTAACAGGTAACATTTAGGTAGCAGGTAACATTTAGGTAACATGTAACATTTAGGTAACAGTTAGGTAACAGGTAACAGTGAGACAGTAGTAAGGTAACAGGTAACAGTTAGGTAACAGGTAACATTTAGGTAGCAGGTAACAGTTAGGTAACAGGTAACATTTAGGTAGCAGGTAACATTTAGGTAACAGGTAACAGTTAGGTAACAGGTAACAGTGAGACAGTAGTAAGGTAACAGGTAACAGTTAGGTAACAGGTAACAGTGAGATAGTAGTTATGTACCAGGTAACATTTAGGTAACAGGTAACATTTAGGTAGCAGGTAACATTTAGGTAACAGGTAACATTTAGGTAGCAGGTAACATTTAGGTAACATGTAACATTTAGGTAACAGGTGACATTTGGGTAACAGGTAGCATTTAGGTAGCAGGTAACATTTAGGTAACAGGTAACATTTAGGTAGTAGGTAACATTTAGGTAGCAGGTAACATTTAGGTAACAGTTAGGTAACAGTTAGGTAACGGTGAGATAGTAGTTAGGTACCAGGTAACATTTAGGTAACAGGTAACAGTGAGATAGTAGTTAGGTACCAGGTAACATTTAGGTAGCAGGTAACATTTAGGTAGCAGGTAACATTTAGGTAACATTTAGGTAACAGGTAACATTTAGGTAACAGGTAACATTTAGGTAACAGGTAACATTTAGATAACAGGTAACAGTGAGATAGTAGTTAGGTACCAGGTAACATTTAGGTAGCAGGTAACATTTAGGTAGCAGGTAACATTTAGGTAGCAGGTAACATTTAGGTAACAGGTAACATTTAGGTAACAGGTAACATTTAGGTAGCAGGTAACATTTAGGTAGCAGGTAACATTTAGGTAACAGGTAACATTTAGGTAGCAGGTAACATTTAGGTAACAGGTAACAGTTAGGTAACAGGTGAGACAGTAGTTAGGTAACAGTGAGACAGTAGTTAGGTAACAGGTAACAGTTAGGTAACAGGTAACAGTTAGATATCAGGTAACAGTTAGGTACCAGGTAACAGTTAGGTAACAGGTGAGACAGTAGTTAGGTAACAGTGAGACAGTAGTAAGGTAACAGGTAACAGTTAGCTAACAGTGAGATAGTAGTTAGGTACCAGGTAACATTTAGGTAGAAGGTAACAGTTAGGTAGAAGGTAACAGTTAGGTAGAAGGTAACAGTTAGGTAGACTTCTTTGCAGTGCTAAGGAAGTGGTGAAATACATGTATAGATCCTGTCTGTAAAGAATTCTAGTCACAGAATCCTCAGCATGCGTTGTCGTATCTGTTCTTCACCAGACTGTGGTTGGCTTCCATCCTGTCTTTAACACAGTTAGGAACAAGTTAACAGCAGGTAACATTTAGGTAACAGGTATCAGTTAGACAGTAGTTAGGTACCAGGTAACATTTAGGTAACAGGTAACAGGTCACATTTAGGTAACAGGTACCAGGTAACATTTAGGTAACAGGTAACAGTGAGACAGTAGTTAGGTACCAGGTAACATTTAGGTAACAGGTAACATTTAGGTAACAGGTAACATTTAGGTAGCAGGTAACATTTAGGTAACATGTAACATTTTGGTAACAGTTAGGTAACAGGTAACAGTGAGACAGTAGTAAGGTAACAGGTAACAGTTAGGTAACAGGTAACATTTAGGTAGCAGGTAACAGTTAGGTAACAGGTAACATTTAGGTAGCAGGTAACATTTAGGTAACAGGTAACAGTTAGGTAACAGGTAACAGTGAGACAGTAGTAAGGTAACAGGTAACAGTTAGGTAACAGGTAACAGTGAGATAGTAGTTATGTACCAGGTAACATTTAGGTAACAGGTAACATTTAGGTAGCAGGTAACATTTAGGTAACATGTAACATTTAGGTAACAGGTGAAATTTGGGTAACAGGTAGCATTTAGGTAGCAGGTAACATTTAGGTAACAGGTAACATTTAGGTAGTAGGTAACATTTAGGTAGCAGGTAACATTTAGGTAACAGTTAGGTAACAGTTAGGTAACGGTGAGATAGTAGTTAGGTACCAGGTAACATTTAGGTAACAGGTAACAGTGAGATAGTAGTTAGGTACCAGGTAACATTTAGGTAGCAGGTAACATTTAGGTAGCAGGTAACATTTAGGTAACATTTAGGTAACAGGTAACATTTAGGTAACAGGTAACATTTAGGTAACAGGTAACATTTAGATAACAGGTAACAGTGAGATAGTAGTTAGGTACCAGGTAACATTTAGGTAGCAGGTAACATTTAGGTAGCAGGTAACATTTAGGTAGCAGGTAACATTTAGGTAACAGGTAACATTTAGGGTTAGGTAACAGGTAACATTTAGGTAGCAGGTAACATAACATTAGG
>NC_088406.1:5068451-5081032 GCF_034236695.1 Oncorhynchus nerka
CCTAAATGTTACATGTTACTGTTACTAAATGTTACCTGGTACCTAACTACTGTCTCACTGTTACCTGTTACCTAAATGTTACCTTACTACTGTCTCACTGTTACCTGTTACCTAACTGTTACATGTTACCTAAATGTTACCTGCTACCTAAATGTTACCTGTTACCTAAATGTTACCTGCTACCTAAATGTTACCTGTTACCTAACTGTTACCTGTTACCTTACTACTGTCTCACTGTTACCTGTTACCTAACTGTTACCTAAATGTTACATGTTACTGTTACCTAAATGTTACCTGGTACCTAACTACTGTCTCACTGTTACCTGTTACCTAAATGTTACCTGGTACCTGTTACCTAAATGTGACCTGTTACCTGTTACCTAAATGTTACCTGGTACCTAACTACTGTCTCACTGATACCTGTTACCTAAATGTTACCTGCTGTTAACTTGTTCCTAACTGTATTTAAAGACAGGATGGAAGCCAACCACAGTCTGGTGAAGAACAGATGTCACGACAACGCATGCTGAGGATTCTGTGACTAGAATTCTTTACAGACAGGATCTATACATGTATTTCACCACTTCCTTAGCACTGCAAAAAGTGGCTTGGTGATGTGAACATTTCTCAGAGTTACACCATCTGCATGGTCACCCACCAACAACAACAATGAGATGTTAACATTTTTCGATTTGAATCAAAGATCCTGGATTTGTTGAGAGAGACATGAAAAGCTGTGACGCTTTAGTACCATTTCTTTGCTGGCGATGCTGTTCTGTACGTTGAGAAATTCGACTCTTGGTTGACCTCTTGTCCATCAATCCGATGATGCCCGCCATTATCGACAGGAACCTGAGAAACACACCACACGCGTCCAGTTTCCTCCACAACGCGAAACAATGATGTGGAAAGTTGTGTCTTACCCTGAATGTTATATCGTAATATCATGATGTTGTAGCAAGCCAACCCAGCCCTAACGCTGAATGAGAAACCTGACCTGCTCCTTGTTCAACTTTGAAACCTAGTTCCTTCACATGACACTTCAGATATTATCATGTGTATCACTACTAATCACTCACCTTCATCAGAGTGGTCTGTCTGTCTGTCTCTGTCTGTCTGTCTGTCTCTGTCTGTCTGTCTGTCTGTCTGTCATGCACACTGAAAACATTCATTTTCACTTTCTGTTTCTCATCAAAGTCAGATGTTCCTTTAGTCATGTGCCCACTTCCTGACACCCACACCCCTTGGCTGTTTACATACTGCACCATCACTGCTACAATGACACTTATGACAGTGAGGATGTAGTTACAATGGTTACAATTAGACAGTAGTCTTCCAACAGCAGACTAGACATGTCTTTCCTGTGCTGTATACAAAAGGCCACTGTGTTGCTGAGGAGAAAGTACTTCAGCCACCAAATGGCAGTGATGACCCACCTGTTCAGGAGAAAGCAGGGGTTTCCTTCCTCTGCTGCGTCATTGGTGGTCAGCATAAGTCTATTACCTGAAGTCATCTGCAATATGGAATATGGAATTATACAAACATTTACAATGGACTTACAATGTTCTAATGGACATTCTAATGAATATTCTAATGGACATTCTAATGGACATTCTAATGGACATTCTAATGTTCTAATGGACATTCTAATGTTCTAATGGACATTCTAATATTCTAAATGGACATTCTAATGGGCATTCTAATGTTCTAATGGACATTCTAATGGACATTCTAATGAATATTCTAATGGACATTCTAATATTCTAATGGACATTCTAATGTTCTAATGGACATTCTAATGAATATTCTAATGGACATTCTAATGTTCTAATTGGCATTCTAATATTCTAATGGACATTCTAATGTTCTAATTGGCATTCTAATGTTCTAATGGACATTCTAATGTTCTAATGGACATTCTAATGTTTCTAATGGACATTCTAATGGACATTCTAATGTTCTAATGGACATTCTAATGTTCTAATGGACATTCTAATGTTCTAATGGACATTCTAATGGACATTCTAATGTTCTAATGGACATTCTAATGTTCTAAATGGACATTCTAATGTTCTAATGGACATTCTAATGGACATTCTAATGTTCTAATGGACATTCTAATGTTCTAATGGACATTCTAATGTTCTAGTGGACATTCTAATGTTCTAATGGACATTCTAATGGACATTCTAATGTTCTAATGGACATTCTAATGTTCTAATGGACATTCTAATGTTCTAATGGACATTCTAATTGAATACTTGTTCTGCCTAAATAAAAGGTACTTATGAGCTGAATGTCTTTGAAAAGGATATGTGAGAGGATGTTTACAGGAGCCAAGTTTTTATTCCACTCCCTGAATGATATGCAGAAGCCAAATCAAATGTTTGTCCACCTGGCTGCATGTTCCCAGCACTGAAACACATGTACGTTTCTGCAAGAATGTCCTCTGGTCATGGACAACTGTATGACTCTGGATTGCAAGACAAGTGAATGTTGCCAAACAATGTCTGGCACTTCTGTGGCAACAATCAATGACATTATGAAACTATGGAGCAATCAATGTGAGCAGAAAGAAACATCCTTGAGTTGTTACTGGGCAAAATACAGTGATTATGTAGTGGGAGTTCTGATGCCTTTGCCTGTCCTGACATGGCATCCTCTCTGTTAATGCTGCGAAGCAGACAAGTCCCTTGTTCAATGGTATAGAGGCTTTCAGGTTACATCTCATTCACAGCAGGCTGGTTGTTTTCACCGATCAGGAACCACTGGGTAAAACTATACATCAATACAATACACATAACTATTAATCTGATCATGTTTATCCTTCAATAAATCCTTGGGTGATAGAAGATTTCAACAAAACAGAGACCAGGCTGTGTTGTTTTGAGTTAGTTAATTTGATGAAGATTACGATGACTCTGAACTCATGCCTTGTCAATCAATGTTAACCGTATGAGTCCCGAGACCCCAGTCCCAACCCCCAAAAAAATCAGCTTTTCATTTATCTGACATTGATTTATCTGACTTTCATTTATCTGCATTTGCAGCCCTTATATTTAGCTCCACTATGAATGTGATTTATCTGCATTTGCAGCCCTTATATTTAAGCTCCACTATGAATGTGATTTATCTGCATCTGCAGCCCCTTATATTTAGCTCCACTATGAATGTGATTTATCTGCATTTGCAGCCCTTATATTTAGCCCCACTATGAATGTGATTTATCTGCATTTGCGGCCATATATTTAGCTCCACTATGAATGTGATTTATCTGCATTTGCAGCCCTTATATTTAGCTCCACTATGGATGTGTTTGTACCATTTCCTTTCAGGACAAGCAGGGCCTCATGTAGAACAGAACACAAAACTATTAAAAACAAAGATCCTTCTAAGGGTTTATGAGTCCAAATCGTGCCAGCATCGCGGTGAGTCTGATTGGGTTCATGTTTGACCACGCACGTCATGGTGGTGTCCCCAGAGTAGTGGGTTTTCAGCTACCGTTCTTACGGTCTTTCCACCCCAACCAGGACAGGAGACGAATCTAACACAGCTTTTACAGGCAGAATGAGTTGATATCTTTCTGAAAAAGATCATATACACTTTTACACTAGACTGGGAGACATCAGTAACTATAATCTCATTCAGACGAGGAGACATCAGTATCTATAATCTCATTCAGACTAGGAGACATCAGTACCTATAATCTAATTCAGACTGGGAGACATCAGTAACTATAATCTCATTCAGACTGGGAGACATCAGTAACTATAATCTCATTCAGACTAGGAGACATCAGTAACTATAATCTCATTCAGACTGGGAGACATCAGTAACTATAATCTCATTCAGACTAGGAGACATCAGTAACTATAATCTCATTCAGACTGGGAGACATCAGTAACTATAATCTCATTCAGACTAGGAGACATCAGTAACTATAATCTCATTCAGACTGGGAGACATCAGTAACTATAATCTCATTCAGACTAGGAGACATCAGTAACTATAATCTCATTCAGACTGGGAGACATCAGTAACTATAATCTCATTCAGACTGGGAGACATCAGTAACTATAATCTATTTTAGACTAGGAGACATCAGTAACTATAATCTATTTTAGACTAGGAGACATCAGTAACTATAATCTATTTTAGACTAGGAGACATCAGTAACTATAATCTATTTTAGACTAGGAGACATCAGTAACTATAATCTCTTTTAGACTAGGAGACATCGTTAACTAAAATGTCTCATTCTTACCTCTTATCTACATACCTGTGGAAGATGAGTTAAATCATATCTTTTAAAGGTTAATGAATCATCATTGATAAACCCCATCATAAGGCCTGTATGGCTGCATCAGAAACCATTGGTGAACAAATACCATCTTGTATAACGGGGTGACAAATAGATTTATCATTAAGGGACCCAATGCAACAAGTCAACAATGTAGACTAACAGTATTCATGTTTAATAATATGACAGATTGGACTCCAAATGTTTCCAAGAGGTGTTGTTTAATTGTTCTTATCCCTAATTACACTAATTTAGCAGGAGATTTGTAAGGAAAGTGTTTGTAAACACTCTAAATCCCTCATTTGGAAATGTTCGGAAAGTAAATGTTCCCTAATTTCACAAAATGCGGTAATGAAATGTGACATTTTAGTTTTTATATATATATATTTTTTTTAACTTAGAACTATATAGGACATTATACAATCCTATGATCGTGCGTGGCAGGTAACAGGATTTTCAGGAAACAGATTCAAAATGTTCACCCAATATCTCCCGACCTCGGCATTGTAGCAGGTCTTATTTAGGCCCTTATGTTCACCATCTTTGGAGAAGGGTGGAATTGCAGTTTTCTGAAATCGCGTTTCTTGATGTGAAAGTACATGCATTGATGCTCGCTATTTGGTCCGTGGCCCTTTCTTTTGCGTCGTGGACAACAGTTGATGACAACTGTAGCATTTATAGCTTAGCCTAACCCTCTCTCTTTTCCTAACCTTAACCTCTTTTCACCTAACCTGCCATGCTAATTCACCTAACCTGCCATGCTAATTCACCTAACCTGCCACTTTAATCATCCTAACCTGCTATGTAATCAAATCATCTGTGTCGAGAAACTATTAGTCTCATAACACTGATGGTTTGTTAATGTGGCAGGTTAGGAGAACTAACGTAGCAGGTTAGGTGACTGAGGTTAAGGTTAAGAAAAGGGTTAGGTTTAGCAACAATGCTACTGTTGTCAACAACTGTTATCCCAGATGCGACAACTAGATAGAGCTGTAATTGTAGTCACAATGGTACAAAACATCAGTAACATAAAACCTGAACTGACCAACCAACAGCAGGTATCAATGAACTGAACGATGGCATGCACAGATGGGCGTTTCCTGACATCAAGGAACGCCCAATTCAAGAAACGCGCCGAATGTCGGTCTGCAATACACCATATTGGACTTTTTTGCATTTGAAAAGCTGCGTTGTGTTCTCAAGGTTGACGTAGCCTACAACTGAACCGAAACTTGTCGACTTTCAATAACAGCCTACCCTTTTCTTTCTATTTATGAATATGGCATTAATCGATTCGATTTAAACTCACCTGTTGCTTAGAGGTATTTTCAGCATGGTGATTGTTGTTATCAAGGCTTACAGGGCATTGAACCGGCTGTAACTCGATGCTGTCCATGTTTCTCAAGTTATTACAATACTCGGGAATACTTTCCACAAACCCGGAACTATGAGACGATTTTACCCTTGATCAGTCTCAAGACAGTAGGCTATATTCAATAACGAACATTTAATCAATACTGACGTACATGATAAGTTGTGAAAATATTGTTGTAGTCTAATCAGCGTTGTGATACAACTTCCATTGAGACCATTCCTTTCTTCCCTGCCCAGCTGGGTTGTCCCAGGTGACTTTTCCTTGTCAAGTTTCGATGGGGACGGAAGAAGGCGTTGTCTTAGAAAGAATAAAAGAAAAGAGAGTTCCCAAATGTGTCAAATAGAAGACCAGCGGAAGCAGCTTTCCCTGTCAATAATGTCTGTTCCCATACAACATTTAGATTTCATTCCATAGGCATTTTCCAGGACTTTCGACGCTTGTTGAGTAGGCTAGAATGTGTTACTTCGGTCCTGTAGGAATGTGCCCTAATATTGACATGTAGTCAATATTGATAAACCATGGAATAGAACGGAATAGAGTAGAATGGAATAGAGTAGAATGGAATATCATTTATTACAATAGAATATAATTTATTAGAATGTATTAGAATAGAATGGAATATAATTTATTAGAATGGAATAGAATAGAATGTATTAGAATGGAATAGAATGTATTAGAATATAATGGAATATAATTTATTAGAATAGAATGTATTAGAATGGAATAGAATGTATTAGAATGGAATGGAATAGGCAGGTATAGAAGGTATGGTTTTGCTGTTAAAAAAGTTAAATAAAGTTAAATAAAATAAAAAATAGTTGGGAGTATTACGCCCCCATGTGTAAGAAGTGAGTACTGCGGGAAAGTACGGAGTACTGACCTCTGTTCTGTCAATATTGACATTACAATAAACATTTAATCTTCTATTCTCCTTTTTTTCAAATCCAAAAGGTGTAAGCATACAGCCACATTAGAATAAAACAATGCCTTGTATGACTACTGTCTATACAGGCAAGAAATACTGTAGTCCTACCAGTGGAGGCTCCGCAGTGGAGGAAGGGGAGGACCATGCTACTCAGTGTTTCATTTTATACATTTTTTATTATAGTGAAACACTAAAAATGTTATCCTTTTAGATACATCTCGAATAAATATATTCATTTCACCAAATAACTGATTAAAACACACTGCTTTGCAATTAAGGTCTACAGTAGCCTCAACAACACCCTCTAGGGTAGCACCATGGTTTTAGCCGGAGGACAGCTACGTTCCGTCCTCCTCTGGGTACATTGACTTCAATACAAAACCTAGGAGGATCATGGTTCTCACCCCCTTTCATGAACCCAAACAGTAATTATGACAACTTCGGGACGTCCTCCAACCTATCAGAGTTCTTGCAACATGAACTGACATGTTGTCCACGAAATTAAAGGATCCAGATAATACATTTAGTACTTGAAAGCATAAGCTACGCTAAGTATCACTGCAGTGTATAAAAATGGTATAGTTGACTCAGAGAAAAACAATAGTTGAACAGTTTAAACAAATTAATCAGAAGCAACAGAAGAGAGAGAGAGAGCTAGCTATATTTCATTGTACTTTTCTTCTTCTTAGTTTATCTTTCACATGCTTAGCTAATGCAGCTAATTTAGCCTCCTCAACAACCTGGAGTCAAACTGAGAGGAATGCTATTTGTGTTAGCTAGCTGGCTAAGGCTATCCAACACTGCTATGTTAACTAGCTGGCTAAGGCTTATCAACACTGCTATGTTAGCTAGCTGGCTAAGGCTATCCAACACTGCTATGTTAGCTAGCTGGCTAAGGCTATCCAACACTGCTATGTTAGCTAGCTGGCTAAGGCTATCCAACACTGCAAGTCTTCCAAGTCAAGGTAAGCTTTCAGTTTTATAATTTTATTGCCAACAACAGGTGTTACTGCTAAACTGCTTGCTGTACACTGCACTGCGTGATTGTACACATGGATTGGGTCACGTGTGCTACTTCTCCGGCCTCCGGTTACCAGGCTGCTCGTTGTGGTGCACACCTGTCACCATCGTTACGAGCGTCGTCAGACTAACTTTTGGACTCCATCACTTCCCTGATTACCTTCCCTATATGTCACTCCCTTTGGTTTTCTTCCCTATATATGTCACTCCCTTTGGTTCCTTCCCTATATATGTCATTCCTTTGCCCTTCCCTGTCACTCCCTTTGGTTCCTTCCCTATATGTCATTTGGTTCCTTCCCTATATATGTCTCCCTTTTGGTTCCTTCCCCTATATATGTCACTCCCTTTGGTTCCTTCCTATATATGTCACTCCCTTTGGTTCCTTCACCCTTGTTTCCTTTCCTATATATGTCACTCCCCTTTTCCTTCCTATATATGTCACTCCCTTTGGTTCCTTCCCTATATGTCACTCCCCTTTGGTTCCTTCCCTATATGTCTCCCTTTGGTTCCTTCCCTATATATGTCACTCCCTTTGGTTCCTTCCCCACTCCCTTGGTTCCTTCCCTATATATGTCACTCCCTTTGGTTCCTTCCCTATATGTCACTCCCTTTGGTTCCCTTCCTATATATGTCACTCCCTTTGGTTCCTTCCCTATATGTCAAATCCTTTTGGTTCCTTCCCTATATATGTCACTCCCTTTGGTTCCTTCCCTATATGTCACTCCCTTGGTTTTCCCTTATGTCACTCCCTATATATGTCACTCCCTTTGGTTCCTTCCCCAGGTGTCATTGTTTCCATTTCATGTCTGTTCGTGTTTCTTGTTTTGTATTCAGTTGCGTTTTATTTATTAAAAACAAAGTGATGATGCTGTATGTGGCTGCCCATGAAAGTGAACTGTGAGTGCAGATGATCAAGGGTGTATTCATTCTGCCAATTCTGTAGCAAAACGTTTCTTAAATGGAATCAAGCGGAACGAAACAGGGGAAGGGACCTACCTGAATGTGTCCAACAGAAACTCTCGTCACACAGCAGATCAGCTAGATCAGGTAAGAGTCGGTATTGAAAGTGTCACCGTCTGTCACCTTGATTACTCCAACTTGCCTCTCCACCTGTGTGCACCCTACATTGTAAACTTTCAATCATAGGCTGGGTCGTGTCATCAACCTCATGATGGGTACAGGGAACATTTGAGTATCATTTAGTAGCCTAAACCTGTCGATGTTACATTGAACTGGGTGAATGGAATATAAATGACAGTCATCCAATATGCTGTAATAGAAATAAGGCCATGCTCCTGGTCTAAAAATATTGCACTATCTAGGGAATTAGGGTGCCATCTGGGACGTAGTGTCTAGTATTCATCACCTCCACTATCCTCTGTCCTCTGAACACTACTAATTGGGTGATGTTATGACCAGGGGAACGCAGTGTTTCACAGGATGTTAACTGTTTCTGAATCTTTCTATTGTTTCTTTTACATTCCATTCATCAGAACAGAAAAAGGAGTCCAGACATTAAGACTAGCTGAAACCAGACATTAAGACTGGCTGAAACCAGACATTAAGACTAAAAAGCTGAAACCAGAGGCCCTTTTCCTTTCTCTTTCTTTCTTTCTTTCTTTCTCTCTCTTCTTTCTTTCTTTCTTTCTCTTCTTTTCTCTCTTTCTTTCTCTCTTTCTCTTTCTTTCTTTCTCTCTCTCTCTCTCTTTCTCTTCTCCTTCTTTCTCCTTTCTTTCTCTTTCTCTCTCTTTCTTTCTTTCTTTCTTTCTTTCTCTTTCTCTCTCTCTCTCTCTCTTTCTTTCTTTCTTTCTCTCTCTCTCTTTCTTTCTTTTCTTTCTTTCTCTCTTTCTCTCCTTTCTTTCTTTCTCTCTCTTTCTCTCTTTCTTTCTTTCTCTCTCTTTCTTTCTCTCTTTCTTTCTTTCTCTCTTTCTTTTTCTTTCTCTCTTTCTTTCTTTCTCTCTTTCTTTTTTTTTTCTTTCTTTCTTCTCTCTCCTTTCTTTCTTTCTTTCTCTCTTTCTTTCTTTCTTTCTTTCTTTCTTTCTTTCTCTCTTTCTTTCTTTCTTTCTTTCTTTCTTCTCTTTCTTTCCTTCTCTCTTTCTTTCTTTCTTTCTTTCTCTCTTTCTTTCTTTTCTTTCTCTCTTTCTCTTTCTTCTTTCTTTCTCTTTCTTTCTTTCTTTCTTTCTCCTTTTTCTTCCTCTCTTTCTTTCTTTCTTCTTTCTTTCTTTCTTTCTTTCCTTCTTTCTTTCTTTCCTTCTCTTTCTTTCTTTCTCTTTTCTTCTTTCTTTCTTTCTTTCTTTCTCTCTTTCCTCTCTTCTTTCTTTCTTTCCTTTCTTTCTCTCTTTCTTTCTCTCTCTTTCTCTCCTTTCTCTCTCTCTTTACATCTTTCTTTCTCTCTCTCTTTCTTTCTTTCTCCTTTCTTTCTCACTCTCTCTTTCTCTCTCTCTTTCTCTCTCTCTTCTTTCTCTCTCTTTCTCTCTCTCTTTCTTTCTTTCTTTCTTACTCACTTTTCTTTAAAATGTTTATTTTTCTTCCAACCAGTGTGTTGCGTATTGCCTTGCGGCTGGTCTGTATGATCATTGCCATGTAAAGACAACAGCTGTTTCTGTGGAAACCAGGAAACGCTCTAATGTCATGTAAAGACAACAGCTGTTTCTGTGGAAACCAGGAAACGCTCTAATGTCATGTAAAGACAACAGCTGTTTCTGTGGAAACCAGGAAACGCTCTATGTCATGTAAAGACAACAGCTGTTTCTGTGGAAACCAGGAAACGCTCTAATGTCATGTAAAGGTTAAAAAACATTTTTTTATTTTTTTAAGTATGACATTTTAATATGGCATGAACACAACTATCTGATTGTCAAACAAATCACTTTAAAAGAGTAGGCTACCTGCAGGCTGCGCACATGGAAAGAGACATCTGTGTATTCATGGATGCCAAATGAAGCAATGCTTCCCAAAAAGGTGAACAATGAAAAAGAAAATGAAATGTTTCATAATTGTCCTTCAAAGAAGTCCTACTCTTTTTGCCGACAGCAGCATCAGATAGATAGGTGACGCGTACTGTTTTACTGTCTCCACTGAGGTTGATGTGTCCAGGAGAGGTGGAGGTGACCAGGAGAGGTGACCAGGAGAGGACCAGGAGAGGGTGACAGATGGGTGACCAGGAGAGGTGACCAGGAGAGGTGACAGGTGACCAGGAGAGGTGAGAGGTGACCAGGAGAGGTGACAGGTGACCAGGAGAGGTGAGAGGTGACCAGGAGAGGTGACCAGGAGGTGACCAGGAGAGGTGACAGGTGACCAGGAGAGGTGAGAGGTTACCAGGAGAGATGAGAGGTGACCAGGAGAGGTGAGAGGTGACCAGGAGAGGTGACCAGGAGAGTTGAGAGGTGACCAGGAGAGGTGAGAGCTGACCAGGAGAGGTGACCAAGAGAGGTGAGAGCTGACCAGGAGAGCTGACCAGGAGAGGTGACCAGGAGAGGTGACCAGGAGAGATGAGAGGTGACCAGGAGAGGTGAGAGGTGACCAGGAGAGGTGAGAGGTGACCAGGAGAGGTGACCAGGAGAGGTGAGAGTTGACCAGGAGAGGTGACCAGGAGAGGTGACCAGGAGAGGTGACCAGGAGAGGTGACCAGGAGAGATGAGAGGTGACCAGGAGAGGTGAGAGGTGACCAGGAGAGGTGAGAGGTGACCAGGAGAGGTGAGAGCTGACCAGGAGAGCTGACCAGGAGAGGTGACCAGGAGAGGTGACCAGGAGAGATGAGAGGCCCAGGAGAGGTGAGAGGTGACCAGGAGAGGTGAGAGGAAACCAGGAGAGATGAGAGGTAACCAGGAGAGGAGAGGTGACCAGGAGAGGTGAGAGGTGACCAGGAGAGGTGAGAGCTGACCAGGAGAGCTGACCAGGAGAGGTGACCAGGAGGGTGAGAGGTGACCAGGAGAGGTGAGAAGTGACCAGAGAGGTGAGAGGTGACCAGGAGAGGTGAGAGGGTGACCAGGAGAGGTGAGAGGTGAACAGGAGAGCTGACCAGGAGAGGTGACCAGGAGAGGTGAGAGGTGACCAGGAGAGATGAGAGGTGACCAGGAGAGATGAGAGGTGACCAGGAGAGTGAGAGGTGACCAGGAGAGGTGAGAGGTGACCAGGAGAGGTGACCAGGAGAGGTGAGACACCTGGGCCAAATACTATAAAGATAATTATTACTCAAACTGCTGCAGAAACAAGAAAGTATCACCTCCAACAGTATCTGATAGAACACAAAGCTATGCAGAGGATTGTCTATACACTGCTAACAGACACAATTCAATGTGACAGGTGAAGCAAGGAAAGATTTAGTTCTGGGAACCAAGATTATGCAGGATACAGAATGTCCAACGAGGGTTCTTAGAAGACAAGCTAGTTTCAAAATTAATGAGGATGCATCCCAAATGACACCCCTATTCTTTTTGGCACTACTTTTAACCAGGTCTCTGGTCAAAAGTAGTGCACTATTAAGCAGTAGGGGGTGCCACGTGGGACTCACCCAGTGACTGATTGTATGATTTCTTCAACAGTGATTTGTGAACATTGTTCAGAGGTTTTCATCCTCTCCCGAGGCTGAGCTGAATCCTCCTGTTCGTCTGTTTGCTTGTTGTCTCCTTTTGTTCCATAAGAGCAACAAGACCCTTCCTCCTCCTCTATGGCCTCCAGAGAATCTGAAGCCTGGGGCTCACCTAGCGCCTGTTCCCCAGCTTCCTTCTTCCTATCCTGGGTGGCTGGGCTGCCTCTCCTGTCTCCTCCTCCAGAACGTTGTCCTCTTGGCCTGTTCTCTGTCCCTGTCATTGTCTCCAGTCTCTGTCAGAGTGTCTGGGTGAGACGGGGGCTTCCCTGTCTCTCGCCCCTCTCCCGCCCCTCCTCTGTCTGCTCAAACACCTGGTCCTCGGCCCGTTCACCTGGGGGACGCCTTGGTTACCTTGGGACACAACCCCTTC
>NC_088406.1:5081132-5116132 GCF_034236695.1 Oncorhynchus nerka
GACCAGCTGGATGAGGGGACTGAGGCTTCAGTGTGTTAGTAGAACAGGTTAGTGAGCCCAGGACCAGCTGGATGAGGGGACTGAGGCTTCAGTGTGTTAGTAGAACAGGTTAGTGAACTCAGCCCCAGGACCAGCTGGATGAGGGGACTGAGGCTTCAGTGTGTTAGTAGAACAGGTTAGTGAACTCAGCCCCAGGACCAGCTGGATGAGGGGACTGAGGCTTCAGTGTGTTAGTAGAACAGGTTAGTGAACTCAGCCCCAGGACCAGCTGGATGAGGGGACTGAGGCTTCAGTGTGTTAGTAGAACAGGTTAGAGAACTCAGGACCAGCTGGATGAGGGGACTGAGGCTTCAGTGTGTTAGTAGAACAGGTTAGTGACCTCAGGACCAGCTGGATGAGGGGACTGAGGCTTCAGTGTGTTAGTAGAACAGGTTAGTGACCTCAGGACCAGCTGGATGAGGGGACTGAGGCTTCAGTGTGTTAGTAGAACAGGTTAGTGACCTCAGGACCAGCTGGATGAGGGGACTGAGGCTTCAGTGTGTTAGTAGAACAGGTTAGTGAACTCAGGACCAGCTGGATGAGGGGACTGAGGCTTCAGTGTGTTAGTAGAACAGGTTAGTGAGCCCAGGACCAGCTGGATGAGGGGACTGAGGCTTCAGTGTGTTAGTAGAACAGGTTAGTGACCTCAGGACCAGCTGGATGAGGGGACTGAGGCTTCAGTGTGTTAGTAGAACAGGTTAGTGAACTCAGCCCCAGGACCAGCTGGATGAGGGGACTGAGGCTTCAGTGTGTTAGTAGAACAGGTTAGTGAACTCAGCCCCAGGACCAGCTGGATGAGGGGACTGAGGCTTCAGTGTGTTAGTAGAACAGGTTAGTGAACTCAGCCCCAGGACCAGCTGGATGAGGGGACTGAGGCTTCAGTGTGTTAGTAGAACAGGTTAGAGAACTCAGGACCAGCTGGATGAGGGGACTGAGGCTTCAGTGTGTTAGTAGAACAGGTTAGTGACCTCAGGACCAGCTGGATGAGGGGACTGAGGCTTCAGTGTGTTAGTAGAACAGGTTAGTGACCTCAGCCCCAGGACCAGCTGGATGAGGGGACTGAGGCTTCAGTGTGTTAGTAGAACAGGTTAGTGACCTCAGGACCAGCTGGATGAGGGGACTGAGGCTTCAGTGTGTTAGTAGAACAGGTTAGTGAACTCAGCCCCAGGACCAGCTGGATGAGGGGACTGAGGCTTCAGTGTGTTAGTAGAACAGGTTGGTGACCTCAGGACCAGCTGGATGAGGGGACTGAGGCTTCAGTGTGTTAGTAGAACAGGTTAGTGACCTCAGGACCAGCTGGATGAGGGGACTGAGGCTTCAGTGTGTTAGTAGAACAGGTTAGTGAACTCAGCCCCAGGACCAGCTGGATGAGGGGACTGAGGCTTCAGTGTGTTAGTAGAACAGGTTAGTGAACTCAGCCCCAGGACCAGCTGGATGAGGGGACTGAGGCTTCAGTGTGTTAGTAGAACAGGTTAGTGAACTCAGCCCCAGGACCAGCTGGATGAGGGGACTGAGGCTTCAGTGTGTTAGTAGAACAGGTTAGAGAACTCAGGACCAGCTGGATGAGGGGACTGAGGCTTCAGTGTGTTAGTAGAACAGGTTAGTGACCTCAGGACCAGCTGGATGAGGGGACTGAGGCTTCAGTGTGTTAGTAGAACAGGTTAGTGACCTCAGCCCCAGGACCAGCTGGATGAGGGGACTGAGGCTTCAGTGTGTTAGTAGAACAGGTTAGTGACCTCAGGACCAGCTGGATGAGGGGACTGAGGCTTCAGTGTGTTAGTAGAACAGGTTAGTGAACTCAGCCCCAGGACCAGCTGGATGAGGGGACTGAGGCTTCAGTGTGTTAGTAGAACAGGTTAGTGAGCCCAGGACCAGCTGGATGAGGGGACTGAGGCTTCAGTGTGTTAGTAGAACAGGTTAGTGAACTCAGCCCCAGGACCAGCTGGATGAGGGGACTGAGGCTTCAGTGTGTTAGTAGAACAGGTTAGTGAACTCAGCCCCAGGACCAGCTGGATGAGGGGACTGAGGCTTCAGTGTGTTAGTAGAACAGGTTAGTGAACTCAGCCCCAGGACCAGCTGGATGAGGGACTGAGGCTTCAGTGTGTTAGTAGAACAGGTTAGAGAACTCAGGACCAGCTGGATGAGGGGACTGAGGCTTCAGTGTGTTAGTAGAACAGGTTAGTGACCTCAGGACCAGCTGGATGAGGGGACTGAGGCTTCAGTGTGTTAGTAGAACAGGTTAGTGACCTCAGGACCAGCTGGATGAGGGGACTGAGGCTTCAGTGTGTTAGTAGAACAGGTTAGTGACCTCAGGACCAGCTGGATGAGGGGACTGAGGCTTCAGTGTGTTAGTAGAACAGGTTAGTGAACTCAGGACCAGCTGGATGAGGGGACTGAGGCTTCAGTGTGTTAGTAGAACAGGTTAGTGAGCCCAGGACCAGCTGGATGAGGGGACTGAGGCTTCAGTGTGTTAGTAGAACAGGTTAGTGACCTCAGGACCAGCTGGATGAGGGGACTGAGGCTTCAGTGTGTTAGTAGAACAGGTTAGTGAACTCAGCCCCAGGACCAGCTGGATGAGGGGACTGAGGCTTCAGTGTGTTAGTAGAACAGGTTAGTGAACTCAGCCCCAGGACCAGCTGGATGAGGGGACTGAGGCTTCAGTGTGTTAGTAGAACAGGTTAGTGAACTCAGCCCCAGGACCAGCTGGATGAGGGGACTGAGGCTTCAGTGTGTTAGTAGAACAGGTTAGAGAACTCAGGACCAGCTGGATGAGGGGACTGAGGCTTCAGTGTGTTAGTAGAACAGGTTAGTGACCTCAGGACCAGCTGGATGAGGGGACTGAGGCTTCAGTGTGTTAGTAGAACAGGTTAGTGACCTCAGGACCAGCTGGATGAGGGGACTGAGGCTTCAGTGTGTTAGTAGAACAGGTTAGTGAACTCAGCCCCAGGACCAGCTGGATGAGGGGACTGAGGCTTCAGTGTGTTAGTAGAACAGGTTGGTGACCTCAGGACCAGCTGGATGAGGGGACTGAGGCTTCAGTGTGTTAGTAGAACAGGTTAGTGAGCCCAGGACCAGCTGGATGAGGGGACTGAGGCTTCAGTGTGTTAGTAGAACAGGTTAGTGAACTCAGCCCCAGGACCAGCTGGATGAGGGGACTGAGGCTTCAGTGTGTTAGTAGAACAGGTTAGTGAACTCAGCCCCAGGACCAGCTGGATGAGGGACTGAGGCTTCAGTGTGTTAGTAGAACAGGTTAGTGAACTCAGCCCCAGGACCAGCTGGATGAGGGGACTGAGGCTTCAGTGTGTTAGTAGAACAGGTTAGAGAACTCAGGACCAGCTGGATGAGGGGACTGAGGCTTCAGTGTGTTAGTAGAACAGGTTAGTGACCTCAGGACCAGCTGGATGAGGGGACTGAGGCTTCAGTGTGTTAGTAGAACAGGTTAGTGACCTCAGGACCAGCTGGATGAGGGGACTGAGGCTTCAGTGTGTTAGTAGAACAGGTTAGTGACCTCAGGACCAGCTGGATGAGGGGACTGAGGCTTCAGTGTGTTAGTAGAACAGGTTAGTGAACTCAGGACCAGCTGGATGAGGGGACTGAGGCTTCAGTGTGTTAGTAGAACAGGTTAGTGAGCCCAGGACCAGCTGGATGAGGGGACTGAGGCTTCAGTGTGTTAGTAGAACAGGTTAGTGACCTCAGGACCAGCTGGATGAGGGGACTGAGGCTTCAGTGTGTTAGTAGAACAGGTTAGTGAACTCAGCCCCAGGACCAGCTGGATGAGGGGACTGAGGCTTCAGTGTGTTAGTAGAACAGGTTAGTGAACTCAGCCCCAGGACCAGCTGGATGAGGGGACTGAGGCTTCAGTGTGTTAGTAGAACAGGTTAGTGAACTCAGCCCCAGGACCAGCTGGATGAGGGGACTGAGGCTTCAGTGTGTTAGTAGAACAGGTTAGAGAACTCAGGACCAGCTGGATGAGGGGACTGAGGCTTCAGTGTGTTAGTAGAACAGGTTAGTGACCTCAGGACCAGCTGGATGAGGGGACTGAGGCTTCAGTGTGTTAGTAGAACAGGTTAGTGACCTCAGGACCAGCTGGATGAGGGGACTGAGGCTTCAGTGTGTTAGTAGAACAGGTTAGTGAACTCAGCCCCAGGACCAGCTGGATGAGGGGACTGAGGCTTCAGTGTGTTAGTAGAACAGGTTGGTGACCTCAGGACCAGCTGGATGAGGGGACTGAGGCTTCAGTGTGTTAGTAGAACAGGTTAGTGAGCCCAGGACCAGCTGGATGAGGGGACTGAGGCTTCAGTGTGTTAGTAGAACAGGTTAGTGAACTCAGCCCCAGGACCAGCTGGATGAGGGGACTGAGGCTTCAGTGTGTTAGTAGAACAGGTTAGTGAACTCAGCCCCAGGACCAGCTGGATGAGGGGACTGAGGCTTCAGTGTGTTAGTAGAACAGGTTAGTGAACTCAGCCCCAGGACCAGCTGGATGAGGGGACTGAGGCTTCAGTGTGTTAGTAGAACAGGTTAGAGAACTCAGGACCAGCTGGATGAGGGGACTGAGGCTTCAGTGTGTTAGTAGAACAGGTTAGTGACCTCAGGACCAGCTGGATGAGGGGACTGAGGCTTCAGTGTGTTAGTAGAACAGGTTAGTGACCTCAGGACCAGCTGGATGAGGGGACTGAGGCTTCAGTGTGTTAGTAGAACAGGTTAGTGACCTCAGGACCAGCTGGATGAGGGGACTGAGGCTTCAGTGTGTTAGTAGAACAGGTTAGTGAACTCAGCCCAGGACCAGCTGGATGAGGGGACTGAGGCTTCAGTGTGTTAGTAGAACAGGTTAGTGAGCCCAGGACCAGCTGGATGAGGGGACTGAGGCTTCAGTGTGTTAGTAGAACAGGTTAGTGACCTCAGGACCAGCTGGATGAGGGGACTGAGGCTTCAGTGTGTTAGTAGAACAGGTTAGTGAACTCAGCCCCAGGACCAGCTGGATGAGGGGACTGAGGCTTCAGTGTGTTAGTAGAACAGGTTAGTGAACTCAGCCCCAGGACCAGCTGGATGAGGGGACTGAGGCTTCAGTGTGTTAGTAGAACAGGTTAGTGAACTCAGCCCCAGGACCAGCTGGATGAGGGGACTGAGGCTTCAGTGTGTTAGTAGAACAGGTTAGAGAACTCAGGACCAGCTGGATGAGGGACTGAGGCTTCAGTGTGTTAGTAGAACAGGTTAGTGACCTCAGGACCAGCTGGATGAGGGGACTGAGGCTTCAGTGTGTTAGTAGAACAGGTTAGTGACCTCAGCCCCAGGACCAGCTGGATGAGGGGACTGAGGCTTCAGTGTGTTAGTAGAACAGGTTAGTGACCTCAGGACCAGCTGGATGAGGGGACTGAGGCTTCAGTGTGTTAGTAGAACAGGTTAGTGAACTCAGCCCCAGGACCAGCTGGATGAGGGGACTGAGGCTTCAGTGTGTTAGTAGAACAGGTTGGTGACCTCAGGACCAGCTGGATGAGGGGACTGAGGCTTCAGTGTGTTAGTAGAACAGGTTAGTGACCTCAGGACCAGCTGGATGAGGGGACTGAGGCTTCAGTGTGTTAGTAGAACAGGTTAGTGAACTCAGCCCCAGGACCAGCTGGATGAGGGGACTGAGGCTTCAGTGTGTTAGTAGAACAGGTTAGTGAACTCAGCCCCAGGACCAGCTGGATGAGGGGACTGAGGCTTCAGTGTGTTAGTAGAACAGGTTAGTGAACTCAGCCCCAGGACCAGCTGGATGAGGGGACTGAGGCTTCAGTGTGTTAGTAGAACAGGTTAGAGAACTCAGGACCAGCTGGATGAGGGGACTGAGGCTTCAGTGTGTTAGTAGAACAGGTTAGTGACCTCAGGACCAGCTGGATGAGGGGACTGAGGCTTCAGTGTGTTAGTAGAACAGGTTAGTGACCTCAGGACCAGCTGGATGAGGGGACTGAGGCTTCAGTGTGTTAGTAGAACAGGTTAGTGAACTCAGCCCCAGGACCAGCTGGATGAGGGGACTGAGGCTTCAGTGTGTTAGTAGAACAGGTTGGTGAACCTCAGGACCAGCTGGATGAGGGGACTGAGGCTTCAGTGTGTTAGTAGAACAGGTTAGTGAGCCCAGGACCAGCTGGATGAGGGGACTGAGGCTTCAGCTGTGAGGGGACTGAGGCTTAGAACAGGTTAGTGAACTCAGCCCCAGGACCAGCTGGATGAGGGGACTGAGGCTTCAGTGTGTTAGTAGAACAGGTTAGTGAACTCAGCCCCAGGACCAGCTGGATGAGGGGACTGAGGCTTCAGTGTGTTAGTAGAACAGGTTAGTGAACTCAGCCCCAGGACCAGCTGGATGAGGGGACTGAGGCTTCAGTGTGTTAGTAGAACAGGTTAGGGGACTGAACCTCAGGACCAGCTGGATGAGGGGACTGAGGCTTCAGTGTGTTAGTAGAACAGGTTAGTGAACTCAGGACCAGCTGGATGAGGGGACTGAGGCTTCAGTGTGTTAGTAGAACAGGTTAGTGACCTCAGGACCAGCTGGATGAGGGGACTGAGGTTAGTAGAACAGGTTAGTGAACTCAGCCCCAGGACCAGCTGGATGAGGGGACTGAGGCTTCAGTGTGTTAGTAGAACAGGTTAGTGACCTCAGGACCAGCTGGATGAGGGGACTGAGGCTTCAGTGTGTTAGTAGAACAGGTTAGAACAGGTGAACTCAGCCCCAGGACCAGCTGGATGAGGGGACTGAGGCTTCAGTGTGTTAGTAGAACAGGTTAGTGAACCTCAGGACCAGCTGGATGAGGGGACTGAGGCTTCAGTGTGTTAGTAGAACAGGTTAGTGACCCCAGGACCAGCTGGATGAGGGACTGAGGCTTCAGTGTGTTAGTAGAACAGGTTAGTGAACTCAGCCCCAGGACCAGCTGGATGAGGGGACTGAGGCTTCAGTGTGTTAGTAGAACAGGTTAGTGAACTCAGCCCCAGGACCAGCTGGATGAGGGGACTGAGGCTTCAGTGTGTTAGTAGAACAGGTTAGTGAACTCAGCCCCAGGACCAGCTGGATGAGGGGACTGAGGCTTCAGTGTGTTAGTAGAACAGGTTAGAGAACTCAGGACCAGCTGGATGAGGGGACTGAGGCTTCAGTGTGTTAGTAGAACAGGTTAGTGACCTCAGGACCAGCTGGATGAGGGGACTGAGGCTTCAGTGTGTTAGTAGAACAGGACCAGCTTAGTGACCTCAGGTTAGTGACCAGCTGGATGAGGGACTGAGGCTTCAGTGTGTTAGTAGAACAGGTTAGTGACCCAGGACCAGCTGGATGAGGGGACTGAGGCTTCAGTGTGTTAGTAGAACAGGTTAGTGACCTCAGGACCAGCTGGATGAGGGGACTGAGGCTTCAGTGTGTTAGTAGAACAGGTTAGTGACCTCAGGACCAGCTGGATGAGGGGACTGAGGCTTCAGTGTGTTAGTAGAACAGGTTAGTGACCTCAGGACCAGCTGGATGAGGGGACTGAGGCTTCAGTGTGTTAGTAGAACAGGTTAGTGAACTCAGGACCAGCTGGATGAGGGGACTGAGGCTTCAGTGTGTTAGTAGAACAGGTTAGTGAACTCAGGACCAGCTGGATGAGGGGACTCTTTTCTTTGCTCAGCTCTTGGCATTGCAGGGCTTGGTAATGATATGAGAGGGGGGTCACTGTATTTTAGATGTTTCCTAAATTGAATTGCTATTTTTTTAAGTTTTTATTATTAGTGGATATTGGCATAAATCTCTCCATTCATTGGTTGTAGTGTTCCTCTGGACATGTAGGAGAATCTTACAGAACTCTCCATGCATTGGTTGTAGTGTTCCTCTGGACATGTAGGAGAATCTTACAGAACTCTCCATGCATTGGTTGTAGTGTTCCTCTGGACATGTAGGAGAATCTTACAGAACTCTCCATGCATTGGTTGTAGTGTTCCTCTGGACCCAGGAGAATCTTACAGAACTCTCCATGCATTGGTTGTAGTGTTCCTCTGGACATGTAGGAGAATCTTACAGAACTCTCCATGCATTGGTTGTAGTGTTCTCTGGACATGTAGGAGAATCTTACAGAACTCTCCATGCATTGGAAGTGTTCCTCTGGACATGTAGGAGAATCTTACAGAACTCTCCATGCATTGGTTGTAGTGTTCCTCTGGACTAGGAGAATCTTACAGAACTCTCCATGCATTGGTTGTAGTGTTCCTCTGGACATGTAGGAGAATCTTACAGAACTCTCCATGCATTGGTTGTAGTGTTCCTCTGGACATGTAGGAGAATCTTACAGAACTCTCCATGCATTGGTTGAGTGTTCCTCTGGACCAGGAGAATCTTACAGAACTCTCCATGCATTGGTTGTAGTGTTCCTCTGGACATGTAGGAGAATCTTACAGAACTCTCCATGCATTGGTTGTAGTGTTCCTCTGGACATGTAGGAGAACTTACAGAACTTCCAGTGGTTTTGGCAGTTCCTCTGGACCAGAATCTACAGAACTCTCCATGCATTGGTTGTAGTGTTCCTCTGGACATGTAGGAGAATCTTACAGAACTCTCCATTCATTGGTTGTAGTGTTCCTCTGGACATGTAGGAGAATCTTACAGAACTCTCCATGCATTGGTTGTAGTGTTCCTCTGGACATGTAGGAGAATCTTACAGAACTCTCCATGCATTGGTTGTAGTGTTCCTCTGGACATGTAGGAGAATCTTACAGAACTCTCCGTGCATTGGTTGTAGTGTTCCTCTGGACATGTAGGAGAACAGAACTCTCCATGCATTGGTTGAGTGTTCCTCTGGACCAGCTGGAGAATCTTACAGAACTCTCCATGCATGATTCTGCCACCTCCATGCTTCAACATTGGTTGTAGTGTTCCTCTGGACATGTAGGAGAATCTTACAGAACTCTCCATGCATTGGTTGTAGTGTTCCTCTGGACATGTAGGAGAATCTTACAGAACTCTCCATGCATTGGTTGTAGTGTTCCTCTGGACATGTAGGAGAATCACAGAACTCTCCATGATTGGTTGTAGTGTTCCTCTGGACATGTAGGAGAATCTACAGAACTCTCCATGCATTGGTTGTAGTGTTCCTCTGGACATGTAGGAGAATCTTACAGAACTCTCCATGCAGGTAGTGTTCCTCTGGACATGTAGGAGAATCTTACAGAACTCTCCATGCATTTTTCAGTGTTCCTCTGGACATGTAGGAGAATCTTACAGAACTCTCCATGCATTGGTTGTAGTGTTCCTCTGGACATGTAGGAGAATCTTACAGAACTCTCCATGCATTGGTTGTAGTGTTCCTCTGGACATGTAGGAGAATCTTACAGAACTCTCCATGCATTGGTTGTAGTGTTCCTCTGGACATGTAGGAGAATCTTACAGAACTCTCCATGCATTGGTTTAGTGTTCCTCTGGACATGTAGGAGAATCTTACAGAACTCTCCATGCATTGGTTGTAGTGTTCCTCTGGACATGTAGGAGAATCTTACAGAACTCTCCATGCATTGGTTGTAGTGTTCCTCTGGACATGTAGGAGAATCTTACAGAACTCTCCATGCATTGGAAGTGTTCCTCTGGACATGTAGGAGAATCTTACAGAATTCTCCATGCATTGGTTGTAGTGTTCCTCTGGACATGTAGGAGAATCTTACAGAACTCTCCATGCATTGGTTGTAGTGTTCCTCTGGACATGTAGGAGAATCTTACAGAATTCTGCATGCAGTGTTTCAGTGGGGTGTTTGTCCCATTTGATGAAATCTTATTTTGCATGTGGACCCCACACCTCGCTGCCATAAAGTGCAATGGGTTCAATACACATGTCTTTTTGGGGTTTACTGCCAGAAACCCAGGTCTGGCAGTACTGCTTTAGCAGCTCCAGGCTCTGCTGTGTTTGACAGCATTTAACCTCTAAATTGTGGAGACTAACACGAGGGGCTGAGGATTTTTCTAGAATAGTGGCCAATTCATTGATGTAAATATTGAAATTTGCTGCGATTGCAATCCTGGCCAAGACCCCGCTCCTGGTTAAATAATAATGTTATTTAATTGCCAGTTTTGAGGCTTCACGTATTGCCGGTATACATTGGTTTAATTATGTCGTGTTTTACCCCCGACACCACTTTGTAGAACAGTCATGTATGTCAAAAATAATCAAATGCTTTTTGGAAGTCCATAAAGCCAGCATATATATTGTGGTGGACATGTTTATCTATCAGAGTGTGTAGGGGGTAAATATGTTTTGGTATAAATCCAATCTGGCTTTTACTGAAGATAATTGTGCTTATTAAGGAAGACAATAAGTCTTACATTTATAATACTACAGAGAGTTACTGTTCACACAAATGTCTCAGTGATTGTTAGGGTATAATGTGTCTCCGTTCTTAAAGATTGGCCTCTCTCGATCTCACACACAAACACTCACTATGGTTGCTGGGTGGGGGGGGGGAGTCTCACTTCCCTCTGTTCTGCTGAGAGACAGGGTTCTGGTGTTGAACTACAGTAAAATCACTCTCTTCCTCTCTTCCTCCTCTGTTGTACGAGTATTTGTCACAGCCGAGCAAGCTCACTTCCTGTTGGAGATGAAGGAATAGAGGGAGTAGAGGGTGAATTGCCACAGAGAAAGGGAGATGCCACAGAGAGAGAGGGGAGAGAGAGGGGAGAGAGAGGAGACAGAGAGGAGCGACAGCGGGGGGAGAGAGACAGCATAGCAGCAACACAACATGTTAGCAACACAACATGTTAGCAACACAACATGTTAGCAGCACAACATGGCAGCAGCACAACATGGCAGCAACACAACATGGTAGCAACACAACATGGCAGCAACACAACATGGCAGCAACACAACATGGCAGCAACACAACAACATGGCAGCAGCACAACATGGCAGCAACACAACATGGCAGCAACACAACAACATGGCAGCAGCACAACATGGCAGCAACACAACATGGCAGCAGTACAACAACATGGTAGCAACACAACATGGCAGCAACACAACATGGCAGCAACACAACATGGCAGCAACACAACATGGCAGCAACACAACAACATGGCAGCAGCACAACATGGCAGCAACACAACATGGCAGCAACACAACAACATGGCAGCAACACAACAACATGGCAGCAACACAACATGGCAGCAGTACAACAACATGGTAGCAACACAACAACAGCATGGCAGCAACACAGCATGGTAGCAACACAACAACATGGTAGCAGCACAGCATGGCAGCAACACAACATGGTAGCAACACAACATGGCAGCAACACAACATGGCAGCAACACAACATGGCAGCAACACAACATGGCAGCAACACAGCATGACAGCAACACAACATGGCAGCAACACAACAACATGGCAGCAGCACAACATGGCAGCAACACAACATGGCAGCAGTACAACAACATGGTAGCAACACAACAACAGCATGGCAGCAACACAGCATGGTAGTAACACAACAACATGGTAGCAGCACAGCATGGCAGCAACACAGCATAGCAGCAACACAACATGGTAGCAACACAACATGGCAGCAACACAACATGGCAGCAACACAACATGGTACAAACATTATTCGGCTCAGACAACAGCACAAAGGGCAAGAAGGTAGAGACAACAATACATCACGTGAAGCAGCCACAACTGTCAGAAAGAGTGTCCATGATTGAGACTTTGAATTAAGAAAATGTGTTGTCTTGGCTGTGTGCTTAGGGTCCTTGTCCTGTTGGAAGGGGAACCTACGCCCCAGTCTGAGGTTCTGAGTACTCTGGAGCAGGTTTTCATCAAGGATCTCTGTGTACTTTGTTCCGTTCATCTTTGCCTTGATCCTGACTAGTCTCCCAGTCCTTGCCGGTGAAAAGCATCCCCACAGCATGATTCTGCCACCTCCATGCTTCACCATTGGGATGGTTCTAGGTGTCCTCCAGACATGACGCTTGGCATTCAGGCCAAAGAGCTCAATCTTGGTTTCATCAGACCAGAGAATCTTGTTTAGTCCTTTAGGTGCATTTTGGCAAACTCCAAGCGGGCTGTCATGTGCCTTTTACTGAGGAGTAGCTTCCGTCTGGCCACTCTACCATTAAGGCCTGATTTGTGGAGAGCTGCAGAGATGGTTGTCCTTCTGGAAGGTTCTCGCATCTCCACAGAGGAGCTCTGTCAGAGTGACCATCGGGTCCTTGGTCACCTCCCTGTCCAAGGCCCTTATCCCCCGATTGCTCAGTTTGACCGGGCGGCCATCTCTAGGAAATCTTGGTGGTTCCAAACTTCTTCCATTTAAGAATGATGGAGGCCACTGTGTTCTTGGGGACCTTCAATGCTGCAGAAATGTTTTGTACCTTTCCCCAGATCTGTGCCTCGACACAATCCTCTCTTGGAGCTCTACGGACAATTCCTTCGACCTCATGGTTTGGTTTTTGCTCTGACATGCACAGTCAACTGTGGAACCTTGTATAGACAGGTGTGTGACTTTCCAAATCATGTCCAATCAATTGACCTTACCACAGGTTGACTCCAATCAAGTTGTAGAAACATCTCAAGGAGGATCAATGGAAACAGGATGCACCTGAACTCAATTTTGAGTCTCATAGTAAAGGGTCTGAATACTGATGTAAATAAGTTATTTCTGTTTTGTTTTTTAAATTATACATTTGCAAAAATGTATAAAAACCTGTTTTCACTTTGTCATTATTAGGTATTGTGTGTAGATTGCTGAGGAGTATTATTTTTTAAATCAATTTTAGAATAAGGCTGTAACGTAACAAAATATGAAAAAAGTCAATGGGTCTGAATACTCACTGCATATAGCGATTTACTTCTAGGTCAACACCAGAACCCTGTCACTCAGAAGAAATAGAGGGAAGTGAGACTTTATTTGTGTGTGAGAGAGGGATAAAAAGAGACTCATGAGATTATGAGGGAGGAGGGGTCTACAGCAGACAGACAGGACATTGGGGGCTATGAGGGGTTAGTGGGATAGAGGCGGGGCCTCTGTTGGTCAGGTGTGAAGGTGAGGGTGAGAGAGGCTATACAACAGTTACAGACTGGTTTAAAGACACAGCTGCTTTAGACCCAAATATAAAAGACCCCAGACCCAGTCTCTTCTCCTCAACAGCCTGTCTGTGAGTCTCCATCTCAACACCACTTCCTGCTGTTAAAGCACACTTCCTGTGGTCAGGCCATCGGGACTGTGTCTACGTAGTGGACGACTTTCATTTCACGGGAACACTATGGGTAGTGCACTACATTGGGACACAGGCAGGGAGGCGTGGTGGCATGGACCATAATAACAGGAAGCACATTTAGTCAACATATAAATATGTTTTGTTGGTGGTTTTGGAGAAATGGGTTAGAAAAGGGGAAATGGGACAAACAACCTTCCATCCCTTTAGGGTGAATATAGAAAGAGTTGGTCGGGCCTCCCGAGTGGCGCAGTGGTCTAAGACAATGCATCGCAGTGTGCCACTAGAGATCCTGGTTCGAGTCCAGGCTCTGTCTCAGTGGTCTAAGACAATGCATCGCAGTGTGCCACTAGAGATCCTGGTTCGAGTCCAGGCTCTGTAGCAGCCGGTCGCGACCTGGAGACCCATGGGGCGGGGGCACAATTGGCCCAGCGTCGTACGGGTTTAGGGAGGGATGTTCTTGTCCCATCGCGCACTAGCGACTCCTGTGGCGGGCTGGGCGCCGTGTGTCCAACATAGAGTAGCTATAGGAGGACAGCATGGAGTAGCTATAGGAGGACAGCATGGAGTAGCTATAGGAGGACAGCATGGAGTAGCTATAGGAGGACACCGTGGAGTAGCTATAGGAGGACAGCATGGAGTAGCTATAGGAGGACAGCATGGAGTAGCTATAGTAGGACAGGACAGCATGGAGTAGCTATAGTAGGACAGTATGGAGTAGCTATAGGAGGACAGCATGGAGTAGCTATAGGAGGACAGCATGGAGTAGCTATAGGAGGACAGCATGGAGTAGCTATAGGAGGACAGCATGGAGTAGCTATAGGAGGACAGCATAGAGTAGCTATAGTAGGACAGCATAGAGTAGCTATAGTAGGACAGCATGGAGAAGCTATAGGAGGACAGCATGGAGCTGTATGAGTAGGACAGCATGGAGGACAGCATGGAGCTGTATGAGTAGGACAGCATGGAGTAGCTATAGGAGGACAGCACAGCATGGAGTAGCTATAGGAGGACAGCATGGAGTAGCTATAGGAGGACAGCATGGAGTAGCTATAGGAGGACAGCATGGAGTAGCTATAGGAGGACAGGACAGCATGGAGTAGCTATAGTAGGACAGCATGGAGTAGCTATAGGAGGACAGCATGGAGTAGCTATAGGAGGACAGCATGGAGTAGCTATAGGAGGACAGGACAGCATGGAGTAGCTATAGTAGGACAGTATGGGGTAGCTATAGGAGGACAGCATGGAGTAGCTATAGGAGGACAGCATGGAGTAGCTATAGGAGGACAGCATGGAGTAGCTATAGGAGGACAGCACAGCATGGAGTAGCTATAGGAGGACAGCATGGAGTAGCTATAGTAGGACAGCATTTAGTAGCTATAGGAGGACAGCATGTAGTAACTATAGGAGGACAGCATGGAGTAGCTATAGGAGGACAGCATGGAGTAGCTATAGTAGGACAGCATAGAGTAGCTATAGTAGGACAGTATAGAGTAGCTATAAGAGCACGGCATGGAGTAGCTATAGTAGGACAGCATGGAGCTGTATGAGGAGGACAGCATGGAGTAGCTATAGGAGGACAGCATGGAGTAGTTATAGGAGGACAGCATGGAGTAGCTATAGGAGGACATTATGGAGTAGCTATAGTAGGACAGCACAGCATGGAGTAGCTATAGTAGGACAGCATTTAGTAGCTATAGTAGGACAGCATTTAGTAGCTATAGTAGGACAGCATTTAGTAACTATAGTAGGACAGCATGGAGTAACTATAGTAGGACAGCATGGAGTAGCTATAGTAGGACAACATGGAGTAGCTATAGGAGGACAGGACAGCATGGAGTAGCTATAGGAGGACAGCATGGAGTAGCTATAAGAGCACAGCATGGAGTAGCTATAGTAGGACAGCATGGAGTAGCTATAGTAGGACAGCATGGAGTAGCTATAGGAGGACAGGACAGCATGGAGTAGCTATAGTAGGACAGCATGGAGTAGCTATAGGAGGACAGGACAGCATGGAGTAGCTATAGGAGGACAGCATGGAGTAGCTATAGTAGGACAGCATGGAGTAGCCATAGTAGGACAGCATGGAGTAGCTATAGGAGGACAGGACAGCATGGAGTAGCTATAGGAGGACAGGACAGCATGGAGTAGCCATAGTAGGACAACATGGAGTAGCTATAGTAGGACAGCATGGAGTAGCTATAGGAGGACAGCATGGAGTAGCTATATGAGGACAGCATGGAGTAGCTATAGGAGGACAGCATGGAGTAGCTATAGGAGGACAGGACAGCATGGAGTAGCTATAGTAGGACAGTATGGAGTAGCTATAGGAGGACAGCATGGAGTAGCTATAGGAGGACAGCATGGAGTAGCTATAGGAGGACATTATGGAGTAGCTATAGTAGGACAGCATGGAGTAGCTATAGTAGGACAGCATTTAGTAGCTATAGTAGGACAGCATTTAGTAGCTATAGTAGGACAGCATTTAGTAACTATAGTAGGACAGCATAGAGTAGCTATAGTAGGACAGCATGGAGAAGCTATAGGAGGACAGCATGGAGCTGTATGAGTAGGACAGCATGGAGGACAGCATGGAGCTGTATGAGTAGGACAGCATGGAGTAGCTATAGGAGGACAGCACAGCATGGAGTAGCTATAGGAGGACAGCATGGAGTAGCTATAGGAGGACAGCATGGAGTAGCTATAGGAGGACAGCATGGAGTAGCTATAGGAGGACAGGACAGCATGGAGTAGCTATAGTAGGACAGCATGGAGTAGCTATAGGAGGACAGCATGGAGTAGCTATAGGAGGACAGCATGGAGTAGCTATAGGAGGACAGGACAGCATGGAGTAGCTATAGTAGGACAGTATGGAGTAGCTATAGGAGGACAGCATGGAGTAGCTATAGGAGGACAGCATGGAGTAGCTATAGGAGGACAGCATGGGAGCTATAGCTATAGGAGGACAGCACAGCATGGAGTAGCTATAGGAGGACAGCATGGAGTAGCTATAGTAGGACAGCATTTAGTAGCTATAGGAGGACAGCATGTAGTAACTATAGGAGGACAGCATGGAGTAGCTATAGGAGGACAGCATGGAGTAGCTATAGTAGGACAGCATAGAGTAGCTATAGTAGGACAGTATAGAGTAGCTATAAGAGCACGGCATGGAGTAGCTATAGTAGGACAGCATGGAGCTGTATGAGGAGGACAGCATGGAGTAGCTATAGGAGGACAGCATGGAGTAGTTATAGGAGGACAGCATGGAGTAGCTATAGGAGGACATTATGGAGTAGCTATAGTAGGACAGCACAGCATGGAGTAGCTATAGTAGGACAGCATTTAGTAGCTATAGTAGGACAGCATTTAGTAGCTATAGTAGGACAGCATTTAGTAACTATAGTAGGACAGCATGGAGTAACTATAGTAGGACAGCATGGAGTAGCTATAGTAGGACAACATGGAGTAGCTATAGGAGGACAGGACAGCATGGAGTAGCTATAGGAGGACAGCATGGAGTAGCTATAAGAGCACAGCATGGAGTAGCTATAGTAGGACAGCATGGAGTAGCTATAGTAGGACAGCATGGAGTAGCTATAGGAGGACAGGACAGCATGGAGTAGCTATAGTAGGACAGCATGGAGTAGCTATAGGAGGACAGGACAGCATGGAGTAGCTATAGGAGGACAGCATGGAGTAGCTATAGTAGGACAGCATGGAGTAGCCATAGTAGGACAGCATGGAGTAGCTATAGGAGGACAGGACAGCATGGAGTAGCTATAGGAGGACAGGACAGCATGGAGTAGCCATAGTAGGACAACATGGAGTAGCTATAGTAGGACAGCATGGAGTAGCTATAGGAGGACAGCATGGAGTAGCTATATGAGGACAGCATGGAGTAGCTATAGGAGGACAGCATGGAGTAGCTATAGGAGGACAGGACAGCATGGAGTAGCTATAGTAGGACAGTATGGAGTAGCTATAGGAGGACAGCATGGAGTAGCTATAGGAGGACAGCATGGAGTAGCTATAGGAGGACATTATGGAGTAGCTATAGTAGGACAGCACAGCATGGAGTAGCTATAGTAGGACAGCATTTAGTAGCTATAGTAGGACAGCATTTAGTAGCTATAGTAGGACAGCATTTAGTAACTATAGTAGGACAGCATGGAGTAGCTATAGGAGGACAGCATGGAGTAGCTATAGGAGGACAGGACAGCATGGAGTAGCTATAGTAGGACAGTATGGAGTAGCTATAGGAGGACAGCATGGAGTAGCTATAGGAGGACATCATGGAGTAGCTATAGGAGGACAGCATGGAGTAGCTATAGGAGGACAGGACAGCATGGAGTAGCTATAGTAGGACAGTATGGAGTAGCTATAAGAGGACAGCATGGAGTAGCTATAGGAGGACAGCATGGAGTAGCTATAGGAGGACAGCATGGAGTAGCTATAGGAGGACAGCATGGAGTAGCTATAGGAGGACAGGACAGCATGGAGTAGCTATAGTAGGACAGTATGGAGTAGCTATAGGAGGACAGCATGGAGTAGCTATAGGAGGACAGCATGGAGTAGCTATAGGAGGACAGCATGGAGTAGCTATAGGAGGACAGGACAGCATGGAGTAGCTATAGTAGGACAGTATGGAGTAGCTATAGGAGGACAGCATGGAGTAGCTATAGGAGGACAGCATAGAGTAGCTATAGGAGGACAGCATAGAGTAGCTATAGTAGGACAGCATGGAGAAGCTATAGGAGGACAGCATGGAGCTGTATGAGTAGGACAGCATGGAGTAGCTATAGGAGGACAGCATGGAGTAGCTATAGGAGGACAGCATGGAGTAGCTATAGGAGGACAGCATGGAGTAGCTATAGGAGGACAGCATGGAGTAGCTGTAGTAGGACAGCATTTAGTAGCTATAGGAGGACAGCATGGAGTAGCTATAGGAGGACAGCATGGAGTAGCTATAGGAGGACAGCACAGCATGGAGTAGCTATAGGAGGACAGCACAGCATGGAGTAGCTATAGGAGGACAGCATGGAGTAGATATAGGAGGACAGCATGGAGTAGCTATAGGAGGACAGCACAGCATGGAATAGCTATAGGAGGACAGCATGGAGTAGCTATAGGAGGACAGCATGGAGTAGCTATAGGAGGACAGCATGGAGTAGCTATAGGAGGACAGCACAGCATGGAGTAGCTATAGGAGGACAGCATGGAGTAGCTATAGGACAGCATGGAGTAGCTATAGTAGGACAGCATTTAGTAGCTATAGGAGGACAGCATGTAGTAACTATAGGAGGACAGCAGGGAGTAAATATAGGAGGACAGCATGGAGTAGCTACAGTAGGACAGCATAGAGTAGCTATAGTAGGACAGTATAGAGTAGCTATAAGAGCACGGCATGGAGTAGCTATAGTAGGACAGCATGGAGCTGTATGAGGAGGACAGCATGGAGTAGCTATAGGAGGACAGCATGGAGTAGCTATAGGAGGACATTATGGAGTAGCTATAGTAGGACAGCACAGCATGGAGTAGCTATAGTAGGACAGCATGGAGTAGCTATATGAGGACAGCATGGAGTAGCTATAGGAGGACAGCATGGAGTAGCTATAGGAGGACAGGACAGCATGGAGTAGCTATAGGAGGACAGCATGGAGTAGCTATAGGAGGACAGCATGGAGTAGCTATAGGAGGACAGGACAGCATGGAGTAGCTATAGTAGGACAGTATGGAGTAGCTATAGGAGGACAGCATGGAGTAGCTATAGGAGGACAGCATGGAGTAGCTATAGGAGGACAGCATGGAGTAGCTATATGAGGACAGCATGGAGTAGCTATAGGAGGACAGCATGGAGTAGCTATAGGAGGACAGGACAGCATGGAGTAGCTATAGTAGGACAGCATGGAGTAGCTATAGGAGGACAGCATGGAGTAGCTATAGGAGGACAGCATGGAGTAGCTATAGGAGGACAGGACAGCATGGAGTAGCTATAGTAGGACAGTATGGAGTAGCTATAAGAGGACAGCATGGAGTAGCTATAGGAGGACAGCATGGAGTAGCTATAGGAGGACAGCATGGAGTAGCTATAGGAGGACAGCATGGAGTAGCTATAGGAGGACAGCATGGAGTAGCTATAGGAGGACAGGACAGCATGGAGTAGCTATAGTAGGACAGTATGGAGTAGCTATAGGAGGACAGCATGGAGTAGCTATAGGAGGACAGCATGGAGTAGCTATAGGAGGACAGCATGGAGTAGCTATAGGGGGACAGGACAGCATGGAGTAGCTATAGTAGGACAGTATGGAGTAGCTATAGGAGGACAGCATGGAGTAGCTATAGGAGGACAGCATAGAGTAGCTATAGTAGGACAGCATGGAGAAGCTATAGGAGGACAGCATGGAGCTGTATGAGTAGGACAGCATGGAGGAGCTATAGGAGGACAGCATGGAGTAGCTATAGTAGGACAGCATTTAGTAGCTATATGAGGACATCATGGAGTAGCTATAGGAGGACAGCATGGAGTAGCTATAGGAGGACAGCACAGCATGGAGTAGCTATAGGAGGACAGCACAGCATGGAATAGCTATAGGAGGACAGCATGGAGTAGCTATAGGAGGACAGCATGGAGTAGCTATAGGAGGACAGCACAGCATGGAGTAGCTATAGGAGGACAGCATGGAGTAGCTATAGTAGGACAGCATTTAGTAGCTATAGGAGGACAGCATGGAGTAACTATAGTAGGACAGCATGGAGTAGCTATAGTAGGACAACATGGAGTAGCTATAGGAGGACAGGACAGCATGGAGTAGCTATAGGAGGACAGCATGGAGTAGCTATAAGAGCACAGCATGGAGTAGCTATAGTAGGACAGCATGGAGTAGCTATAGTAGGACAGCATGGAGTAGCTATAGGAGGACAGGACAGCATGGAGTAGCTATAGTAGGACAGCATGGAGTAGCTATAGGAGGACAGGACAGCATGGAGTAGCTATAGGAGGACAGCATGGAGTAGCTATAGTAGGACAGCATGGAGTAGCCATAGTAGGACAGCATGGAGTAGCTATAGGAGGACAGGACAGCATGGAGTAGCTATAGGAGGACAGGACAGCATGGAGTAGCCATAGTAGGACAACATGGAGTAGCTATAGTAGGACAGCATGGAGT
The DNA here is from genome assembly GCF_034236695.1 of Oncorhynchus nerka. Taxonomy (NCBI): domain Eukaryota; kingdom Metazoa; phylum Chordata; class Actinopteri; order Salmoniformes; family Salmonidae; genus Oncorhynchus; species Oncorhynchus nerka. The sequence goes on from NC_088406.1 coordinate 5,101,515, forward strand.
AGCTATAGGAGGACAGCATGGAGTAGCTATATGAGGACAGCATGGAGTAGCTATAGGAGGACAGCATGGAGTAGCTATAGGAGGACAGGACAGCATGGAGTAGCTATAGTAGGACAGGACAGCATGGAGTAGCTATAGTAGGACAGTATGGAGTAGCTATAGGAGGACAGCATGGAGTAGCTATAGGAGGACAGCATGGAGTAGCTATAGGAGGACAGCATGGAGTAGCTATAGGAGGACAGGACAGCATGGAGTAGCTATAGTAGGACAGTATGGAGTAGCTATAAGAGGACAGCATGGAGTAGCTATAGGAGGACAGCATGGAGTAGCTATAGGAGGACAGCATGGAGTAGCTATAGGAGGACAGGACAGCATGGAGTAGCTATAGTAGGACAGCATGGAGTAGCTATAGGAGGACAGCATGGAGTAGCTATAGGAGGACAGCATGGAGTAGCTATAGGAGGACAGCATGGAGTAGCTATAGGAGGACAGGACAGCATGGAGTAGCTATAGTAGGACAGTATGGAGTAGCTATAAGAGGACAGCATGGAGTAGCTATAGGAGGCTATAGAGGAGGACAGCATGGAGTAGCTATAGGAGGACAGCATGGAGTAGACTATGGAGTAGCTATAGGAGGACAGCTATAGGAGGACATGACAGCATGGAGTAGCTATAGGTAGGACAGTATGGAGTAGCTATAGGAGGACAGCATGGAGTAGTAGGAGGACAGCTATAGGAGGACAGCATGGAGTAGCTATAGGAGGACAGGACAGCATGGAGTAGCTATAGTAGGACAGTATGGAGTAGCTATAGGAGGACAGCATGGAGTAGCTATAGGAGGACAGCATGGAGTAGCTATAGGAGGACAGCATAGAGTAGCTATAGGAGGACAGCATAGAGTAGCTATAGTAGGACAGCATGGAGAAGCTATAGGAGGACAGCATGGAGCTGTATGAGTAGGACAGCATGGAGTAGCTATAGGAGGACAGCATGGAGTAGCTATAGGAGGACAGCATGGAGTAGCTATAGGAGGACAGCATGGAGTAGCTATAGGAGGACAGCATGGAGTAGCTGTAGTAGGACAGCATTTAGTAGCTATAGGAGGACAGCATGGAGTAGCTATATGAGGACAGCATGGAGTAGCTATAGGAGGACAGCATGGAGTAGCTATAGGAGGACAGGACAGCATGGAGTAGCTATAGTAGGACAGCATGGAGTAGCTATAGGAGGACAGCATGGAGTAGCTATAGGAGGACAGCATGGAGTAGCTATAGGAGGACAGGACAGCATGGAGTAGCTATAGTAGGACAGTATGGAGTAGCTATAAGAGGACAGCATGGAGTAGCTATAGGAGGACAGCATGGAGTAGCTATAGGAGGACAGCATGGAGTAGCTATAGGAGGACAGCATGGAGTAGCTATAGGAGGACAGCATGGAGTAGCTATAGGAGGACAGGACAGCATGGAGTAGCTATAGTAGGACAGTATGGAGTAGCTATAGGAGGACAGCATGGAGTAGCTACAGGAGGACAGCATGGAGTAGCTACAGGAGGACAACATGGAGTAGCTATAGTAGGACAGTATGGAGTAGCTATAGGAGGACAGCATGGAGTAGCTATAGGAGGACAGCATGGAGTAGCTATAGGGGGACAGGACAGCATGGAGTAGCTATAGTAGGACAGTATGGAGTAGCTATAGGAGGACAGCATGGAGTAGCTATAGGAGGACAGCATAGAGTAGCTATAGTAGGACAGCATGGAGAAGCTATAGGAGGACAGCATGGAGCTGTATGAGTAGGACAGCATGGAGGAGCTATAGGAGGACAGCATGGAGTAGCTATAGTAGGACAGCATTTAGTAGCTATATGAGGACATCATGGAGTAGCTATAGGAGGACAGCATGGAGTAGCTATAGGAGGACAGCACAGCATGGAATAGCTATAGGAGGACAGCATGGAGTAGCTATAGGAGGACAGCATGGAGTAGCTATAGGAGGACAGCACAGCATGGAGTAGCTATAGGAGGACAGCATGGAGTAGCTATAGTAGGACAGCATTTAGTAGCTATAGGAGGACAGCATGGAGTAGCTATAGGAGGACAGCATGGAGTAGCTATAGGAGGACAGGACAGCATGGAGTAGCTATAGTAGGACAGTATGGAGTAGCTATAAGAGGACAGCATGGAGTAGCTATAGGAGGACAGCATGGAGTAGCTATAGGAGGACAGCATGGAGTAGCTATAGGAGGGAGTAGCTAGGAGGACAGCATGGAGTAGCTATAGGAGGACAGCATGGAGTAGCTATAGGAGGACAGGACAGCATGGAGTAGCTATAGTAGGACAGTATGGAGTAGCTATAGGAGGACAGCATGGAGTAGCTATAGGAGGACAGCATGGAGTAGCTATAGGAGGACAGCATGGAGTAGCTATAGGAGGACAGGACAGCATGGAGTAGCTATAGTAGGACAGTATGGAGTAGCTATAGGAGGACAGCATGGAGTAGCTATAGGAGGACAGCATAGAGTAGCTATAGTAGGACAGCATGGAGAAGCTATAGGAGGACAGCATGGAGCTGTATGAGTAGGACAGCATGGAGTAGCTATAGGAGGACAGCACAGCATGGAGTAGCTATAGAAGGACAGCATGGAGTAGCTATAGGAGGACAGCATGGAGTAGCTATAGGAGGACAGCATGGAGTAGCTATAGGAGGACAGCATGGAGTAGCTATAGGAGGACAGCATGGAGTAGCTATAGGAGGACAGGACAGCATGGAGTAGCTATAGTAGGACAGTATGGAGTAGCTATAGGAGGACAGCATGGAGTAGCTATAGGAGGACAGCATGGAGTAGCTATAGGAGGACAGGGCAGCATGGAGTAGCTATAGTAGGACAGTATGGAGTAGCTATAGGAGGACAGCATGGAGTAGCTATAGGAGGACAGGACAGCATGTAGTAACTATAGGAGGACAGCATGGAGTAGCTATAGTAGGACAGTATGGAGTAGCTATAGCAGGACAGCATGGCGGAGCTATTGGACGACAGCATGGAGTAGCTATAGGAGGACAGCATGGAGTCGCTATAGGATAACAGCACAGCATGGAGTAGCTATAGGAGGACAGCATGGAGTAGCTATAGGAGGACAGCACAGCATGGAGTAGCTATAGGAGGACAGCATGGAGTAGCTATAGGAGGACAGCACAGCATGGAGTAGCTATAGGAGGACAGCATGGAGTAGCTATAGGAGGACAGCATGGAGTAGCTATAGGAGGACAGCATGGAGTAGCTATAGGAGGACAGCACAGCATGGAGTAGCTATAGGAGGACAGCATGGAGTAGCTATAGTAGGACAGCATTTAGTAGCTATAGGAGGACAGCATGGAGTAGCTATAGGAGGACAGCATGGAGTAGCTATAGGAGGACAGCACAGCATGGAGTAGCTATAGGAGGACAGCACAGCATGGAGTAGCTATAGGAGGACAGCATGGAGTAGATATAGGAGGACAGCATGGAGTAGCTATAGGAGGACAGCACTGCATGGAATAGCTATAGGAGGACAGCATGGAGTAGCTATAGGAGGACAGCATGGAGTAGCTATAGGAGGACAGCACAGCATGGAGTAGCTATAGGAGGACAGCATGGAGTAGCTATAGTAGGACAGCATTTAGTAGCTATAGGAGGACAGCATGTAGTAACTATAGGAGGACAGCATGGAGTAGCGATAGGAGGACAGCATGGAGTAGCTATAGTAGGACAGCATAGAGTAGCTATAGTAGGACAGTATAGAGTAGCTATAAGAGCACGGCATGGAGTAGCTATAGTAGGACAGCATGGAGCTGTATGAGGAGGACAGCATGGAGTAGCTATAGGAGGACAGCATGGAGTAGCTATAGGAGGACAGCATGGAGTAGCTATAGGAGGACAGCATGGAGTAGCTATAGGAGGACACCGTGGAGTAGCTATAGGAGGACAGCATGGAGTAGCTATAGGAGGACAGCATGGAGTAGCTATAGGAGGACATTATGGAGTAGCTATAGTAGGACAGCACAGCATGGAGTAGCTATAGTAGGACAGCATTTAGTAGCTATAGTAGGACAGCATTTAGTAACTATAGTAGGACAGCATGGAGTAGCTATAGTAGGACAACATGTAGTAGCTATAGGAGGACAGGACAGCATGGAGTAGCTATAGGAGGACAGCATGGAGTAGCTATAGGAGGACAGCATGGAGTAGCTATAGGAGGACAGCATGGAGTAGCTATAAGAGCACAGCATGGAGTAGCTATAGTAGGACAGCATGGAGTAGCTATAGTAGGACAGCATGGAGTAGCTATAGGAGGACAGGACAGCATGGAGTAGCTATAGTAGGACAGCATGGAGTAGCTATAGGAGGACAGGACAGCATGGAGTAGCTATAGGAGGACAGCATGGAGTAGCTATAGTAGGACAGCATGGAGTAGCCATAGTAGGACAGCATGGAGTAGCTATAGTAGGACAGCATGGAGTAGCTATAGGAGGACAGCATGGAGTAGCTATATGAGGACAGCATGGAGTAGCTATAGGAGGACAACATGGAGTAGTTATAGGAGGACAGGACAGCATGGAGTAGCTATAGGAGGACAGGACAGCATGGAGTAGCCATAGTAGGACAACATGGAGTAGCTATAGTAGGACAGCATGGAGTAGCTATAGGAGGACAGCATGGAGTAGCTATATGAGGACAGCATGGAGTAGCTATAGGAGGACAGCATGGAGTAGTTATAGGAGGACAGGACAGCATGGAGTAGCTATAGTAGGACAGTATGGAGTAGCTATAGGAGGACAGCATGGAGTAGCTATAGGAGGACAGCATGGAGTAGCTATAGGAGGACAGCATGGAGTAGCTATAGGAGGACAGGACAGCATGGAGTAGCTATAGTAGGACAGTATGGAGTAGCTATAGGAGGACAGCATGGAGTAGCTATAGGAGGACAGCATGGAGTAGCTATAGGAGGACAGCATGGAGTAGCTATATGAGGACAGCATGGAGTAGCTATTGGAGTAGCTATAGGAGGACAGCATGGAGTAGCTATAGGAGGACAGCATGGAGTAGCTATAGGAGGACAGCATGGAGTAGCTATAGGAGGACAGGACAGCATGGAGTAGCTATAGTAGGACAGTATGGAGTAGCTATAGGAGGACAGCATGGAGTAGCTATAGGAGGACAGCATAGAGTAGCTATAGCAGGACAGCATGGCGGAGCTATTGGAGGACAGCATGGAGTAGCTATAGGAGGACAGGACAGCATGGAGTAGCTATAGTAGGACAGCATGGAGTAGCTATAGTAGGACAGCATGGAGTAGCTATAGGAGGACAGCATGGAGTCGCTATAGGAGGACAGCACAGCATGGAGTAGCTATAGGAGGACAGCATGGAGTAGCTATAGGAGGACAGCATGGAGTAGCTATAGGAGGACAGCACAGCATGGAGTAGCTATAGGAGGACAGCATGGAGTAGCTATAGTAGGACAGCATTTAGTAGCTATAGGAGGACAGCATGGAGTAGCTATAGGAGGACAACATGGAGTAGTTATAGGAGGACAGGACAGCATGGAGTAGCTATAGGAGGACAGGACAGCATGGAGTAGCCATAGTAGGACAACATGGAGTAGCTATAGTAGGACAGCATGGAGTAGCTATAGGAGGACAGCATGGAGTAGCTATATGAGGACAGCATGGAGTAGCTATAGGAGGACAGCATGGAGTAGTTATAGGAGGACAGGACAGCATGGAGTAGCTATAGTAGGACAGTATGGAGTAGCTATAGGAGGACAGCATGGAGTAGCTATAGGAGGACAGCATGGAGTAGCTATAGGAGGACAGCATGGAGTAGCTATAGGAGGACAGGACAGCATGGAGTAGCTATAGTAGGACAGTATGGAGTAGCTATAGGAGGACAGCATGGAGTAGCTATAGGAGGACAGCATGGAGTAGCTATAGGAGGACAGCATGGAGTAGCTATATGAGGACAGCATGGAGTAGCTATTGGAGTAGCTATAGGAGGACAGCATGGAGTAGCTATAGGAGGACAGCATGGAGTAGCTATAGGAGGACAGGACAGCATGGAGTAGCTATAGTAGGACAGTATGGAGTAGCTATAGGAGGACAGCATGGAGTAGCTATAGGAGGACAGCATAGAGTAGCTATAGCAGGACAGCATGGCGGAGCTATTGGAGGACAGCATGGAGTAGCTATAGTAGGACAGGAGGACAGGACAGCATGGAGGACAGCATGGAGTAGCTATAGTAGGACAGCATGGAGTAGCTAGGAGGACAGCATGGATAGTAGGACAGCATGGAGTAGCTATAGGAGGAGGACAGCATGGAGTAGCTATAGGAGGACAGCATGGAGTAGCAGGCATGGAGTAGCTATAGGAGGACAGCATGGAGTAGCTATAGGAGGACAGCATGGAGTAGCTATAGGAGGACAGCACAGCATGGAGTAGCTATAGGAGGACAGCATGGAGTAGCTATAGTAGGACAGCATTTAGTAGCTATAGGAGGACAGCATGGAGTAGCTATAGTAGGACAGCATGGAGTAGCTATAGGAGGACAGCACAGCATGGAGTAGCTATAGGAGGACAGCATGGAGTAGCTATAGTAGGACAGCATTTAGTAGCTATAGGAGGACAGCATGGAGTAGCTATAGTAGGACAGCATGGAGTAGCTATAGGAGGACAGCACAGCATGGAGTAGCTATAGGAGGACAGCACAGCATGGAGTAGCTATAGGAGGACACAAATGGGTGTGCCATGCCTCCTGTTAATATGATGTCAATATTTGTTTTTTTTTGTGTGTGATCAGGAAACATCTTGAGGATTTAAAAAATGTATCATGTGTTGGACTAATATGTTGGATTGGTTTCTGAAGAGGTTACCGATGACGGAAATGCAAAAAGTGTATCCAATTGGTAGTTACAGTCTTGTCTCATCGCTGCAACTCCCGTATGGACTCGGGAGAGGTGAAGGTTAAGAGCCATGTGTCCTCCGAAACACGACACAGCCAAGCCGCAGTGCTTCTTGACACAATGCCCATCCAACCCGGAAGCCAGCCTCACCAATGTGTCGGAGGAAACACCGTGCACTGCGCCCGGCCCCCCCACAGGAGTCGCTAGTGCGCGATGAGACAAGGATATCCCTGCCGGCCAAACCCTAACTAACTCGGACGACGCTGAGCCAATTGTGCGCCACCCCATGGGCCTCCCAGTCGCGGACGGCTGCGACAGAGCCTTGACTCGAACCCAGAATCTCTAGTGACACAGCTAGCACTGCCTTAGACCACTGGCCACTCGGGAGGCTCCATTCCAGCACCATTTCAACTTCAACATCATCAAATCACCTCTGCTCTGCTTAGTCTAATACAGTGACAACTAAAAGTTATGTATGAATTAATGGTTGAATCAGAATTGCCGTTATAATCATTGGCCAGTACGGAGAATTAAGTAAAACCACAAGTCCAAATCCCTACCTACATCCATGGCTAATATAGGAAAGTGACAATTTTAGCTAGCTGGCTAGTTAGCTACCGGAGGACAACACCACAGCGAGATGCAACAATTCAAGTTTTTCTATCAATGACCTCCAGTATAACGTACAGTATAACGTACAGTATGAAGTACAGTATGAAGTACAGTATGAAGTACAGTATGACGTACAGTATGACGTACAGTATAACGTACAGTATAACGTACAGTATGAAGTACAGTATGAAGTACAGTATAACGTACAGTATGAAGTACAGTATAACGTACAGTATGAAGTACAGTATAACGTACAGTATGAAGTACAGTATGAAGTACAGTATAACGTACAGTATGAAGTACAGTATAACGTACAGTATGAAGTACAGTATGAAGTACAGTATGAAGTACAGTATAACGTACAGTATGAAGTACAGTATAACGTACAGTATGAAGTACAGTATGAAGTACAGTATAACGTACAGTATGAAGTACAGTATGAAGTACAGTATAACGTACAGTATGAAGTACAGTATGAAGTACAGTATAACGTACAGTATGAAGTACAGTATGAAGTACAGTATAACGTACAGTATGAAGTACAGTATGAAGTACAGTATAACGTACAGTATGAAGTACAGTATGAAGTACAGTATGAAGTACAGTATAACGTACAGTATGAAGTACAGTATGAAGTACAGTATAACGTACAGTATGAAGTACAGTATAACGTACAGTATGAAGTACAGTATAACGTACAGTATGAAGTACAGTATAACGTACAGTATAACGTACAGTATAACGTACAGTATGAAGTACAGTATGAAGTACAGTATGAAGTACAGTATAACGTACAGTATAACGTACAGTATGAAGTACAGTATGACGTACAGTATGAAGTACAGTATGAAGTACAGTATGAAGTACAGTATAACGTACAGTATGAAGTACAGTATGAAGTACAGTATAAAGTACAGTATAACGTACAGTATAACGTACAGTATAACGTACAGTATGAAGTACAGTATAACGTACAGTATGAAGTACAGTATAACGTACAGTATGAAGTACAGTATAACGTACAGTATAACGTACAGTAGGAAGTACAGTATAACGTACAGTATAACGTACAGTATGAAGTACAGTATAACGTACAGTATGAAGTACAGTATGAAGTACAGTATAACGTACAGTATGAAGTACAGTATAACGTACAGTATGAAGTACAGTATAACGTACAGTATGAAGTACAGTATAACGTACAGTATAACGTACAGTATGAAGTACAGTATAACGTACAGTATGAAGTACAGTATAACGTACAGTATGAAGTACAGTATAACGTACAGTATGAAGTACAGTATAACGTACAGTATAACGTACAGTATGAAGTACAGTATAACGTACAGTATAACGTACAGTATGAAGTACAGTATAACGTACAGTATGAAGTACAGTATGACGTACAGTATGAAGTACAGTATAACGTACAGTATGAAGTACAATATAACATACAGTATGAAGTACAGTATAACGTACAGTATAACGTACAGTATGAAGTACAGTATAACGTACAGTATGAAGTACAGTATAACGTACAGTATAACGTACAGTATGAAGTACAGTATGACGTACAGTATGAAGTACAGTATAACGTGCAGTATAACGTACAGTATGAAGTACAGTATAACGTACAGTATGAAGTACAGTATGAAGTACAGTATAACGTACAGTATGAAGTACAGTATAACGTACAGTATAACGTACAGTATGAAGTACAGTATAACGTACAGTATGAAGTACAGTATAACGTACAGTATAACGTACAGTATGAAGTACAGTATAACGTACAGTATGAAGTACAGTATAACGTACAGTATAACGTACAGTATGAAGTACAGTATGACGTACAGTATGAAGTACAGTATAACGTACAGTATGAAGTACAGTATAACGTACAGTATGAAGTACAGTATAACGTACAGTATGAAGTACAGTATAACGTACAGTATGAAGTACAGTATAACGTACAGTATAACGTACAGTATGAAGTACAGTATAACGTACAGTATGAAGTACAGTATGAAGTACAGTATAACGTACAGTATGAAGTACAGTATGACGTACAGTATGAAGTACAGTATAACGTACAGTATGAAGTACAGTATAACGTACAGTATGAAGTACAGTATAACGTACAGTATGAAGTACAGTATGAAGTACAGTATAACGTACAGTATGAAGTACAGTATGAAGTACAGTATAACGTACAGTATGAAGTACAGTATGAAGTACAGTATAACGTACAGTATGAAGTACAGTATGAAGTACAGTATAACGTACAGTATGAAGTACAGTATAACGTACAGTATGAAGTACAGTATAACGTACAGTATGAAGTACAGTATGAAGTACAGTATAACGTACAGTATAACGTACAGTATGAAGTACAGTATAACGTACAGTATAACGTACAGTATAACGTACAGTATGAAGTACAGTATAACGTACAGTATGAAGTACAGTATGAAGTACAGTATGAAGTACAGTATAACGTACAGTATAACGTACAGTATGAAGTACAGTATGACGTACAGTATGAAGTACAGTATGAAGTACAGTATGAAGTACAGTATAACGTACAGTATGAAGTACAGTATGAAGTACAGTATAACGTACAGTATAGTACAGTATGAAGTACAGTATAACGTACAGTATGAAGTACAGTATAACGTACAGTATGAAGTACAGTATAACGTACAGTATGAAGTACAGTATAAGTACAGTATAACGTACAGTAGAAGTACAGTATAGCGTACAGTATAACGTACAGTATGAAGTACAGTATAACGTACAGTATGAAGTACAGTATAACGTACAGTATGAAGTACAGTATGAAGTACAGTATAACGTACAGTATGAAGTACAGTATAACGTACAGTATGAAGTACAGTATAACGTACAGTATGAAGTACAGTATAACGTACAGTATAACGTACAGTATGAAGTACAGTATGACGTACAGTATGAAGTACAGTATAACGTACAGTATGAAGTACAGTATAACGTACAGTATGAAGTACAGTATAACGTACAGTATAACGTACAGTATGAAGTACAGTATAACGTACAGTATAACGTACAGTATGAAGTACAGTATAACGTACAGTATGAAGTACAGTATGAAGTACAGTATGAAGTACAGTATAACGTACAGTATGAAGTACAATATAACGTACAGTATGAAGTACAGTATAAGTACAGTATAACGTACAGTATGAACGTACAGTATGAAGTACAGTATAACGTACAGTATGAAGTACAGTATAACGTACAGTATGAAGTACAGTATGAAGTACAGTATGACGTACAGTATGAAGTACAGTATGAAGTACAGTATAACGTACAGTATGAAGTACAGTATAAGTACAGTATGAAGTACAGTATGAAGTACAGTATAACGTACAGTATGAAGTACAGTATAACGTACAGTATAACGTACAGTATGAAGTACAGTATAACGTACAGTATGAAGTACAGTATAACGTACAGTATAACGTACAGTATGAAGTACAGTATACGTACAGTATGAAGTACAGTATGAAGTACAGTATAACGTACAGTATAACGTACAGTATGAAGTACAGTATAGCGTACAGTATGAAGTACAGTATACAGTATAAGTACAGTATGAAGTACAGTATAACGTACAGTATGAAGTACAGTATAGTACATGAAGTACAGTATGACGTACAGTATGAAGTACAGTATATACAGTATAAGTACAGTATAAGTACAGTATAACGTACAGTATGAAGTACAGTATATGAAGTACAGTATAACGTACAGTATGAAGTACAGTATAACGTACAGTATGAAGTACAGTATAACGTACAGTATGAAGTACAGTATAACGTACAGTATGAAGTACAGTATAACGTACAGTATGAAGTACAGTATAGTACAGTATAACGTACAGTATGAAGTACAGTATAACGTACAGTATGAAGTACAGTATACAGTAACGTACAGTATGACGTACAGTATGAACGTACAGTATGAAGTACAGTATGAAGTACAGTATACAGTAAGTACAGTATGAAGTACAGTATGAAGTACAGTATGACGTACAGTATGAAGTACAGTATGAAGTACAGTATGAAGTACAGTATAAGTACAGTATAACGTACAGTATGAAGTACAGTACAGTATGAACGTACAGTATGAGGTACAGTATAACGTACAGTATGAAGTACAGTATAACGTGCAGTATAACGTACAGTATGAAGTACAGTATAACGTACAGTATGAAGTACAGTATGAAGTACAGTATGAAGTACAGTATGAGGTACAGTATAACGTACAGTATGAAGTACAGTATAACGTGCAGTATAACGTACAGTATGAAGTACAGTATAACGTACAGTATGAAGTACAGTATAACGTACAGTATGAAGTACAGTATAACGTACAGTATGAAGTACAGTATAACGTGCAGTATAACGTACAGTATGAAGTACAGTATGAAGTACAGTATAACGTACAGTATGAAGTACAGTATAACGTGCAGTATAAGTACAGTATGAAGGACAGTATAACGTACAGTATAGTACAGTAGTACAGTATGAAGGACAGTATACGTGCAGTATAACATATGCAGTATGAAGTACAGTATAACGTGCAGTATAACGTACAGTATACAGAAGTACAGTATAACGTACAGTATAACGTGCAGTATAAAGTACAGTATGAAGTACAGTATAACGTGCAGTATGAAACAGTATACAGTATGAAGTACAGTATAACGTACAGTATAACGTACAGTATGAAGTACAGTATAACGTGCAGTATGAAGTACAGTATAAGTACAGTATAACGTACAGTATGAAGTACAGTATGCGTACAGTATGAAGTACAGTATACGTACAGTATGAAGTACAGTATAGCGTACAGTATGAAGTACAGTATAACGTACAGTATGAAGTACAGTATAAGTACAGTATGAAGTACAGTATAACGTACAGTATGAAGTACAGTATAACGTACAGTATGAAGTACAGTATAACGTACAGTATAACGTACAGTATGAAGTACAGTATAGCGTACAGTATAACGTACAGTATGAAGTACAGTATGAAGTACAGTATGACGTACAGTATGACGTACAGTATGAAGTACAGTATGAACGTACAGTATGAAGTACAGTATAACGTACAGTATAACGTACAGTATGAAGTACAGTATGACGTACAGTATGAAGTACAGTATGAGGTACAGTATAACGGTATGGACTGTACAGTATGAAGTACAGTATAACGTGACAGTATAACGTACAGTATGAAGTACAGTATAACGGAACAGCAAATAGCGTGACACAGTATGAAGTACAGTATGAAGTACAGTATGAGGTACAGTATAACGTACAGTATGAAGTACAGTATAACGTACAGTATAACGTACAGTATGAAGTACAGTATAACGTACAGTATGAAGTACAGTAAACAGAATATTAAACACAGTATGAAGTACAGTATAACAACATCAAATAGTATGAAGTACAGTATAACGCAAAATGAAGCAGTATAACGTACAGTATGAAGTACAGTATGAAGTACAGTATAACGTACAGTATGAAGTACAGTATAACGTGCAGTATAACGTACAGTATGAAGGACAGTATAACGTACAGTATGAAGTACAGTATGAAGGACAGTATAACGTGCAGTATAACGTGCAGTATGAAGGACAGTATAACGTGCAGTATAATAAACAGTATGAAGGACAGTATAACGTACAGTATAACGTGCAGTATAACGTACAGTATGAAGGACAGTATAACGTGCAGTATAACGTACAGTATGAAGACAGTATGCAGTATAACGTGCAGTATAATGTACAGTATGAAGTACAGTATAACGCATTATGAAGTACAGTATAACGTGCAGTATAACGTACAGTATGAAGTACAGTATAACGTGCAGTATGAAGTGCAGTATAAGCAGTATAACGTACAGTATGAAGTACAGTATAACGTGCAGTATAACGTACAGTATGAAGGACAGTATAACGTACAGTATGAAGTACGTGCAGTATAACGCGTACAGTATGAAGGACAGTATAACGTGCAGTATAACGTACAGTATGAAGGACAGTATAACGTGCAGTATAACGTACAGTATAACGTACAGTATGAAGTACAGTATAACGTGCAGTATAGCGTGCAGTATAACGTACAGTATGAAGTACAGTATGAAGTACAGTATGACGTGCAGTATAACGTACAGTATGAAGTGCAGTATGAAGTACAGTATGAAGGACAGTATAACGTACAGTATGAAGTACAGTATAACGTACAGTATAACGTACAGTATGAAGTACAGTATAACGTGCAGTATAACGTACAGTATGAAGGACAGTATAACGTGCAGTATAACGTACAGTATGAAGTACAGTATGACGTACAGTATGACGTACAGTATGACGTACAGTATGAAGTACAGTATGAAGTACAGTATGAAGTACAGTATAACGTACAGTATAACGTACAGTATGAAGTACAGTATGACGTACAGTATGAAGTACAGTATGAGGTACAGTATAACGTACAGTATGAAGTACAGTATAACGTGCAGTATAACGTACAGTATGAAGTACAGTATAACGTACAGTATGAAGTACAGTATGACGTACAGTATGAAGTACAGTATGAAGTACAGTATGAGGTACAGTATAACGTACAGTATGAAGTACAGTATAACGTACAGTATAACGTACAGTATGAAGTACAGTATAACGTACAGTATGAAGTACAGTATAACGTACAGTATGAAGTACAGTATAACGTGCAGTATAACGTACAGTATGAAGTACAGTATGAAGTACAGTATAACGTACAGTATGAAGTACAGTATAACGTGCAGTATAACGTACAGTATGAAGGACAGTATAACGTACAGTATGAAGTACAGTATGAAGGACAGTATAACGTGCAGTATAACGTGCAGTATGAAGGACAGTATAACGTGCAGTATAACGTACAGTATGAAGGACAGTATAACGTGCAGTATAACGTGCAGTATAACGTACAGTATGAAGGACAGTATAACGTGCAGTATAACGTACAGTATGAAGG
>NC_088406.1:5121132-5126132 GCF_034236695.1 Oncorhynchus nerka
CACGCCACTGTTGAATTGGCTTCTCGACAAAGAGAGAGACCGAAAGACAGAGACAGAGGAGAGGAGGAGTGGAGTGGAGTGGAGTGGAGTGGAGAGGAGAGGAGAGGAGAGGAGAGGAGAGGAGAGGAGAGGAGAGGAGAGGAGAGGAGTGGAGTGGAGTGGAGTGGAGTGGAGTGGAGTGGAGTGGAGTGGAGTGGAGTGGAGATAAGAGGAGAGGAGAGGAGAGGAGAGGAGAGGAGTGGAGTGGAGTGGAGTGGAGAGGAGAGGAGAGGAGAGGAGGAGGAGAGAGGAGAGGAGAGGAGAGGAGAGGAGAGGAGTGGAGAGGAGAGGAGAGGAGAGGAGAGGAGAGGAGAGGAGTGGAGGAGAGGAGAGGGAGGAGAGGAGAGGAGTGGAGGAGAGGAGAGGAGTGGAGAGGAGAGGAGAGGAGAGGAGAGGGTGGAGTGGAGAGGAGAGGAGAGGGTGGAGTGGAGAGGAGAGGAGAGTGAGAGGAGAGGAGAGGAGAGGAGAGGAGAGGAGAGGAGAGAGGGAGGAGAGGAGAGGAGAGGAGAGTGGAGAGGAGAGGAGAGGAGAGGAGAGGAGAGAAGAGGAGAGGAGTGGAGTGGAGTGGAGAGGGGAGGAGTGGAGTGGAGTGGAGAGGGAGGAGAGGAGAGGAGAGGAGTGGGGAGGAGAGGAGGGAGAGGAGAGGAGAGGAGAGGGAGGAGTGGAGAGGAGAGGAGAGGAGAGGAGGGAGTGGAGTGGAGTGGGAGAGGAGAGGAGAGGAGAGGAGAGGAGAGGAGAGGAGAGGAGAGGAGAGGAGAGGAGAAGGAGGGAGTGGAGTGGAGAGGAGAGGAGAGGAGAGAGGAGGGAGGAGAGGGAGGGAGGGGAGGAGGGAGTGGAGAGGGAGGAGTGGAGTGGAGAGGAGAGGAGAGGAGAGAGAGGAGAGGAGTAGAGAGGAGTAGAGAGGAGGGAGGAGAGGAGAGGAGAGGAGAGAGTGGAGAGGAGAGGGAGAGGAGGAGTGGAGTGGAGTGGAGGGAGTGGAGTGGAGAGGAGAGGAGAGGAGAGAGGAGAGGAGAGGAGAGGAGAGGGAGGAGTGGAGTGGAGAGGGGAGGAGTGGAGTGGAGAGGAGTGGAGAGGGAGGAGAGGAGAGGAGTGGAGTGGAGAGAGGGGAGGGTGGGTGGAGAGGGAGAGGAGAGGAGAGGAGAGGAGAGGAGTGGAGTGGAGAGGGAGGAGTGGAGAGGAGAGGAGAGGAGAGGAGTGGAGTGGAGGAGAGGAGAGGAGGAGGAGGAGTGGAGAGGGGAGGAGGAGTGGAGAGGAGTGGAGAGGAGAGGGAGAGAGGAGTGGAGGAGAGGAGAGGAGAGGAGAGGATTAGAGAGGAGAGGAGTGGAGGCGGAGGGGGGGAGGGAGGAGAGGAGAGAGAGGAGAGGAGAGTCGCTGTTTAGTTTATAAAGGTCGGCCTTACTGATGAACTTTGTGAAGTTGGTGTATACAGTATGAATGCTTCTGTTGCTGACAGAGACAGGAAGTGGTGATGGTGGTTTGCTGAGGATGAATATATTCCAGCAGAGCAGGACACCACTAATAATAGAAATGAAACGAAAGCTGGCTTGTAGGTCCATACATTAACCTCACACATTTTCAATCAACAAAGCAAAAATTATGTTTTATTGATGTAGCAGATTGCCCTTACAGATCTAGGATGACACTTACTACAGATCACCCTTACCACAGATCTAGGATCAGATGACCCTTACCACAGATCTAGGATCAGATTACCCTTACCACAGATCTAGGATCAGATTACCCTTACCACAGATCTAGGATCAGAATACCCTTACCACAGATCTAGGATCAGAATACCTTACCACAGATCTAGGATCAGAATACACAGATCTTACCCTTACCACAGATCTAGGATCAGATACCCTACCACAGATCTAGGATCAGATCTACCACAGATGAATACCCTTACCACAGATCTAGGATCAGATCTACCACAGATCTAGGATCAGAATACCCTTACCACAGATCTAGGATCAGAATACCCTTACCACAGATCTAGGATCAGAATACCCTTACCACAGATCTAGGATCAGAATACCCTTACCACAGATCTAGGATCAGAATACCCTTACCACAGATCTAGGATCAGAATACCCTTACCACAGATCTAGGATCAGATTACCCTTACCACAGATCTAGGGATCAGAATACCCTTACCACAGATCTAGGATCAGATTACCCTTACCACAGATCTAGGATCAGATTATACCACAGATCTAGGATATGACCCTTACCACAGATCTCAGATTACCCTTACCACAGATCAGATGACCCTTACCACAGATCTAGGATCAGATGACCCTTACCACAGATCTAGGATCAGATACCCTTACCACAGATCTAGGATCAGATTACCCTTACCACAGATCTAGGATCAGAATACCCTTACCACAGATCTAGGAAGCAGCAGAGGTGATCTGACTCTGGACCTGTGCTATAGGACGAACTGTTGCCAACTCCTGAATAGTTTCAAGATGTTTTATTTATTTAACCAACACTGTAGCTCCCCTCTGATGGTGGAAAATCACCACACATAAAGCCAAGGTCGGGTAAAAGAACTGCGTCCTGTATGTTGCCATTTGGGAGACAACCAATGTCTCCTGGATTTTATTCATTGGTTGATAAAGGACGAATCAAGTCTATAAACTATGTTTCCATCCAATTAACCACAGATTTTCATGCGGGTATGAGATTATTATGGATTAGAGCGATAGTATTATTTATATATTTTCCAAACGGCAACCAATCACCGATCAACCAATCACCGATCAACACATCACCGATCAACACATCACCGATCAACACATCACCGATCAACCAATCATCGATCAACACGTCACCAGAATCAGACCCTCTATATTTGTTGTAAAGGAGCATCAAGCTCGTCACCAGAATCAACAAACTCACAAAACAACGACCTCCCAGCAAAATCAACCTCTATCAAAATCTCTGCAATGACCTCCCAGAAAATGTCTAGCAAATCTACCTCCAGCAAAATCTCTCAGAAAATCTCTCTACAAAAAGATCTCCCTCCTGAACAGAACAATGGCTTTATTATAGCGTCAGAAGGAATGGGTAATTGGAGACAGCTGAGTCTTGACGAGGGGGCGGGGTCAGCTCTCCAATTAGCCATGGAGTCGACAATCAGCTGCTTGAGGGATTTCAGGAAGCCATTTCCTGAAATAAATACATGCAAATATACAAACTACAATACATAAACTGGGGAACGTAACAATAACGTACAGTATGAAGTACAGTATAATGTACAGTATGAAGTACAGTATGAAGTACATTATAACATACAGTATGAAGTACAGTATAACGTGCAGTATAACGTGCAGTATAACGTACAGTATAAAGTACAGTATGAAGTACAGTATGAAGTACAGTATAACGTGCAGTATAACGTACAGTATAACATACAGTATAAAGTACAGTATAACGTACAGTATAACGTACAGTATGAAGTACAGTATGAAGTACAGTATAACGTACAGTATAACGTGACAGTATGAAGTACAGTATGAAGTACAGTATAATGTGCAGTATGAAGTACAGTATGAAGTACAGTATGAAGTACAGTTCTCAATGGGATATGATGGGAGGGACACCAAATCCAAGATGGCTTCTCTTGACACCATTGTTTTGGTGCAGCAGGACCATTCACAGTTGAGCTCATTCAGTTTAGCTCAATGCTGATTGGCAATTTAAAAATACACGCCACTGAATACACGCCACTGTTGAATTGGCTTCTCGACAAAGAGAGAGACCGAAGACAGAGACAGAGGAGAGAGGAGGGAGGGAGTGGAGGGAGGAGAGGGGAGGAGAGGAGAGGAGAGGAGAGGAGAGGAGAGGAGAGGAGAGGAGAGGAGAGGAGTGGAGTGGAGGGAGTGGAGTGGAGTGGAGGAGGGAGTGGAGTGGAGATAAGAGGAGAGGAGGAGAGGAGAGGAGAGGAGGGAGTGGAGGAGAGGAGAGGAGAGGAGAGGAGAGGAGGAGAGGAGAGGAGGAGAGGAGAGTGGAGGGGTGGAGAGGGAGAGGAGAGGAGAGGAGAGGAGGAGAGAGAGGAGAGGAGTGGGTGGAGAGGGAGGAGAGGAGTAGAGAGGAGAGGTGGAGGAGAGGAGAGGAGGGAGTGGAGAGGAGAGGAGAGGAGAGGGAGTGGAGAGGAGAGGAGAGGTGGAGTGGAGAGAGAGGAGAGGAGAGGAGAGAGAGGAGAGGAGAGGAGAGAGAGGAGAGGGGAGGGAGGAGAGAGAGGAGAGGGAGAGGGGAGGGAGAGGAGAGGAGAGGAGAGGAGGGAGTGGAGGGAGTGGGGGAGGAGAGGAGTGGGTGGAGTGGAGTGGAGAGGGGAAGAGAGGAGAGGAGAGGAGTGGGGAGGAGAGGAGAGGAGAGGAGAGGAGAGGAGAGGAGAGGAGAGGAGAGGGAGTGGAGAGGAGAGGAGAGGAGAGGAGAGGAGTGGAGTGGAGTGGAGAGGAGAGGAGAGGAGAGGAGAGGAGAGGAGAGGAGAGGAGAGGAGAGGAGAGGAGAGGAGAGGAGGGAGGAGTGGAGAGGAGAGGAGAGGAGAAGAGAGGAGAGGAGAGGAGTGGAGTGGAGAGGGAGGAGGGAGTGGAGAGGAGGAGGAGTGGAGAGGAGAGGAGAGGAGTAGAGAGGAGAGGGGAGTAGAGAGGAGTAGAGAGGAGTGGAGTGGAGAGGAGAGAGAGGAGTGGAGAGGAGAGGAGATTAGAGGAGGAGTGGAGTGGAGTGGAGGGGTGGAGTGGAGAGGGAGAGGAGAGGAGAGGAGAGGAGAGGAGAGGAGAGGAGAGGGGAGGAGTGGAGTGGAGGGAGGGTGGAGTGGAGAGGAGGAGAGGAGAGGAGAGGAGAGGAGGGAGTGGAGAGGGGAGGAGTGGAGTGGAGAGGGGAGAGAGGAGAGGAGAGGAGGAGAGGTGGAGTGGAGAGGGGAGGAGTGGAGTGGAGGAGAGGAGAGGAGA
>NC_088406.1:5513632-5541024 GCF_034236695.1 Oncorhynchus nerka
CCTAGTGGTGTCAGACCTTCTCTTCGTCTTCACACTGCCTCTCAGGGTCTTCTACTTCCTTAACCAGGACTGGCCGTTCGGCGGGATACTCTGCAAGCTCTCCGTCTCATTATTTTATACCAACATGTACGGGAGTATTCTATTCCTCACTTGTATTAGTGTGGATCGGTTCCTGGCCATCGTTCACCCGCTCAGGTCACGGGCGTTGAGAACAAAGAGGAACGCTAAGATGGTGTGCGTGGCGGTCTGGGTTCTGGTGTTGGCAGGGAGTCTACCGACAGGGTTTAAACTGGAGACCACATCGCCACACCACAACCACTCCACCGCACGGTTCTGTTTCGAGAACTTCTCATCCACGCAGTGGAAGTCCCACCTCTCCAAGGTGGTGATCTTCATCGAGACGGTGGGTTTCCTGATCCCCTTGCTCCTCAACGTGGTATGTTCCGTCATGGTTCTCCAGACCCTGAGGAGACCCCAGACCATCAGCCGCGGGGGGAAACTCAACAAAACCAAGATCCTTCGAATGATCGTGGTTCATCTCTTCATCTTCTGCTTCTGTTTCATCCCTTATAACGTCAACCTAGTCTTCTATGCCCTGGTTCGAACTGGGACGCTGAAGGGCTGCGCTTCAGAGACCGTGGTCCGAACTATCTATCCTGTCGCTCTCTGTATTGCTGTGTCTAACTGCTGTTTTGACCCGATCATCTACTACTTTACCTCGGAGACCATCCAGAACTCTATCAAGAGGAAGTCCACGATCAGCCAGGCGTACGACATTAAGTTCTCTGAGGCACTGCAGAGTGAGACCAGCGCCAACTTCCACTGCAGCCTGAGGACACTGAAAGACAAAGTGTTTAACAACACAGAGTCTTCTGTTTGACACTGGGGGGTGTGGAGGGACTGACCGGCTGGCTGGTTGACTGGTTAGCTGACTGGCTGGCTGTATGGCAGGGTTACTGGCTGACTGGATGGCTGGTTGACTGGTTAGCTGACTGGCTGGTTGACTGGTTAGCTGACTGGCTGGTTGACTGGTTAGCTGACTGGCTGGTTGACTGGTTAACTGACTGGCTGAATGGCAGGCTTACTGGCTGACTGGATGGCTGGCTGACTGGTTAGCTGACTGGCTGGCTGTATGGCAGGCTTACTGGCTGACTGGATGGCTGGTTGACTGGTTAACTGACTGGCTGGCTGGTTGACTGGTTAACTGACTGGCTGGCTGAATGGCATGCTTACTGGCTGACTGGATGGCTGATTGACTGGTTAACTGACTGGATGGCTGGTTGACTGGTTAACTGACTGGCTGGCTGAATGGCAGGCTTACTGGCTGACTGGCTGGTTGACTGGTTAACTGACTGGCTGGCTGTATGGCAGGCTGACTGGATGGCTGGTTGACTGGTTAACTGACTGGCTGGCTGGTTGACTGGTTAACTGACTGGCTGGCTGAATGGCAGGCTTACTGGCTGACTGGATGGCTGGCTGGCTGGTTGTCTGTCTGTCTGGCTCCACCAGACAATAGGGATGTGGAGACTGGCTGGCTGGCTGGTTGCTAGCAGCAGCACACAGGGTCTCTAAATGGTTCTATCTATCTGTAGTTCTGGACTTAAGACTTGTGAATTTAATTGATACATGCAAATACACATACAGACATTACACACGCAATGGATTAACATCAAACACAATGGATTATCAGCAAGCCTCTGGGAGACGTTGGAGATATTGGAAGGGGCTTGGAGGAGGAGGGCTGAGGCACCAGCAAGGAAAGAGGACATACGTATAGGATTTCAGTGTTTATCTCAGGGCTGCAACATGGACCAAGCCCCTGTGACTGTCCATGCTATATGTACCAGACAGTCTACAGTATTGTCAGGTTGTCTTATTTGATCCCCTGTTAGTTAATATGTTAATTTAATATAACTAACTAACATCCCCTTGTGGAATTAGCACTGTTTTTGCACAATAATTGTGCCAGACAAAAGTAATTAAACTTCAGAAAAATATGAATTGGAATGGATTGTGATCACTGGAGAGAGAGAGAGAAAGAGAGAGAGAGAGAGAGAGAGAGAGAGAGAGAGAGAATGAGAGAATGATCACTGGAGAGAGAGAGAGAGAGAGAGAGAGAGAGAGAATGAGAGAGAGAGAGAGAGAGAACAGGACTTTTAACAGAGTGTAACATGTAGCTACCAATGAATCTGTTTTCATGGCAGCGATAACTTTATTACCATGGCCTCGATTTCATTAAACTTGAGAAATATCAGGCTATGAATTGCTTTGTGTATCTCAGTGATGTTAGTTTTGATATTCTGTATTGTGTATGTATCTGAAAACAGGTGGGTCTAAGAAGTGTTTGTGAGTATACAGTATACTGTGTGTGCCTGAAGAGATTTTTAAATCCTAAACTCATAGTAGGCACTTTATTGTATATCGTCCCGTACAAGACAATGCACTGACACAGGAATCGGTTGTTTTATGTCACTAATCACCGCTTGCCGGAAATAAAAAAAACAATTTTAAAAAAAGAATGCAAAAGCTTAATATTCATGTGAAAGATATTGTTACAAAACTAAAAAAGGAAACCGTTTTGTGTCAACACCAAGATAGAATTGTCTCAGTTCCGGAAATGTAACATCACTAAGCAACAGTAGACTGTAGCTGGAGCTCTGTTTTTGTTGTTGTCGATTTTCTTCACACATAATGGGTTTATAAAAGAGGTTTTCAAAATAGATTCTTCTTTTATAACCAAAATAAGACGTCAATATAATACAATCAGTCACTGTAAGCATATAGCATACAGACAATCACTGTGCAGCTAATTATCCAAAACATCTAGTTCAACAGCTATAGACTAGTGACTGACTGTGAGAGAACACCTTGTAGTTTTTCCTGTTCTGTGGACAGAACTGTGTCATGTAGCTAAACAACATTGCAGTTTAGAGAGACAGAGTAGAGTAGAGTAATGTAGGTGTTTATTAAAGACAGTAGAGTAATGTAGGTGTTTATTAGACAGTAGAGTAATGTAGGTGTGTATTAAAGACAGTGTAGTGTAATATAGGTGTTTATTAAAGACAGTAGAGTAATGTAGGTGTGTATTAAAGACAGACAGTAGAGTAATGTAGGTGTGTATTAAAGACAGTAGTGTAATGTAGGTGTTTATTAAAGACAGTAGAGTAATGTAGGTGTGTATTAAAGACAGACAGTAGTGTAATGTAGGTGTTTATTAAAGACAGACAGTAGAGTAATGTAGGTGTTTATTAAAGACAGTAGTGTAATGTAGGTGTTTATTAAAGACAGTGTAGTGTAATGTAGGTGTTTATTAAAGACAGTGTAGTGTAATGTAGGTGTTTATTAAAGACAGACAGTAGAGTAATGTAGGTGTTTATTAGACAGTAGAGTAATGTAGGTGTTTATTAGACAGTAGAGTAATGTAGGTGTTTATTAAAGACAGTAGAGTAATGTAGGTGTTTATTAAAGACAGTGTAGAGTAATGTAGGTGTTTATTAAAGACAGTAGAGTAATGTAGGTGTGTATTAAAGACAGACAGTAGAGTAATGTAGGTGTTTATTAAAGACAGTAGAGTAATGTAGGTGTGTATTAAAGACAGACAGTAGTGTAATGTAGGTGTTTATTAAAGACAGACAGTAGAGTAATGTAGGTGTTTATTAAAGACAGTAGTGTAATGTAGGTGTTTATTAAAGACAGTAGTGTAATGTAGGTGTTTATTAAAGACAGACAGTAGAGTAATGTAGGTGTTTATTAAAGACAGACAGTAGAGTAATGTAGGTGTTTATTAAAGACAGTAGTGTAATGTAGGTGTTTATTAAAGACAGACAGTAGAGTAATGTAGGTGTTTATTAGACAGTAGAGTAATGTAGGTGTTTATTAAAGACAGTAGAGTAATGTAGGTGTTTATTAAAGACAGTAGTGTAATGTAGGTGTTTATTAAAGACAGACAGTAGAGTAATGTAGGTGTTTATTAAAGACAGACAGTAGAGTAATGTAGGTGTTTATTAAAGACAGACAGTAGAGTAATGTAGGTGTTTATTAAAGACAGTAGTGTAATGTAGGTGTTTATTAAAGACAGTAGAGTAATGTAGGTGTTTATTAAAGACAGTAGAGTAATGTAGGTGTGTATTAAAGACAGACAGTAGAGTAATGTAGGTGTTTATTAAAG
Organism: Oncorhynchus nerka; assembly: GCF_034236695.1. Taxonomy (NCBI): domain Eukaryota; kingdom Metazoa; phylum Chordata; class Actinopteri; order Salmoniformes; family Salmonidae; genus Oncorhynchus; species Oncorhynchus nerka. Next base: position 5,517,801 of record NC_088406.1, read on the forward strand.
ACAGTAGAGTAATGTAGTGTTTATTAAAGACAGACAGTAGAGTAATGTAGGTGTTTATTAAAGACAGACAGTAGAGTAATGTAGTGTTTATTAAAGACAGACAGTAGAGTAATGTAGGTGTGTATTAAAGACAGACAGTAGAGTAATGTAGTGTTTATTAAAGACAGACAGTAGAGTAATGTAGGTGTGTATTAAAGACAGGCAGTAGAGTAATGTAGTGTTTATTAAAGACAGACAGTAGAGTAATGTAGGTGTGTATTAAAGACAGACAGTAGAGTAATGTAGGTGTTTATTAAAGACAGTAGTGTAATGTAGGTGTTTATTAAAGACAGTGTAGTGTAATGTAGGTGTTTATTAAAGACAGTAGAGTAATGTAGGTGTTTATTAAAGACAGTAGTGTAATGTAGTGTTTATTAAAGACAGACAGTAGAGTAATGTAGGTGTTTATTAAAGACAGTAGAGTAATGTAGTGTTTATTAAAGACAGACAGTAGAGTAATGTAGGTGTTTATTAAAGACAGTAGAGTAATGTAGGTGTTTATTAAAGACAGTAGTGTAATGTAGGTGTTTATTAAAGACAGTAGAGTAATGTAGGTGTGTATTAAAGACAGTAGAGTAATGTAGGTGTGTATTAAAGACAGTAGAGTAATGTAGGTGTTTATTAAAGACAGTAGAGTAATGTAGGTGTTTATTAAAGACAGTAGAGTAATGTAGGTGTTTATTAAAGACAGTAGAGTAATGTAGGTGTTTATTAAAGACAGACAGTAGAGTAATGTAGGTGTTTATTAAAGACAGTAGAGTAATGTAGTGTTTATTAAAGACAGACAGTAGAGTAATGTAGGTGTTTATTAAAGACAGACAGTAGAGTAATGTAGGTGTGTATCAAAGACAGACAGTAGAGTAATGTAGGTGTTTATTAAAGACAGGCAGTAGAGTAATGTAGGTGTTTATTAAAGACAGTAGTGTAATGTAGGTGTTTATTAAAGACAGACAGTAGAGTAATGTAGGTGTTTATTAAAGACAGTAGAGTAATGTAGGTGTTTATTAAAGACAGTAGAGTAATGTAGGTGTTTATTAAAGACAGTAGAGTAATGTAGGTGTTTATTAAAGACAGTAGTGTAATGTAGGTGTTTATTAAAGACAGTAGAGTAATGTAGGTGTTTATTAAAGACAGTAGTGTAATGTAGGTGTTTATTAAAGACAGTAGAGTAATGTAGGTGTTTATTAAAGACAGACAGTAGAGTAATGTAGGTGTGTATTAAAGACAGACAGTAGAGTAATGTAGTGTTTATTAAAGACAGTAGAGTAATGTAGGTGTTTATTAAAGACAGTAGAGTAATGTAGTGTTTATTAAAGACAGTAGAGTAATGTAGTGTTTATTAAAGACAGACAGTAGAGTAATGTAGGTGTTTATTAAAGACAGTAGAGTAATGTAGGTGTGTATTAAAGACAGACAGTAGAGTAATGTAGGTGTTTATTAAAGACAGTAGAGTAATGTAGGTGTGTATTAAAGACAGACAGTAGAGTAATGTAGGTGTTTATTAAAGACAGACAGTAGAGTAATGTAGGTGTTTATTAAAGACAGTAGTGTAATGTAGGTGTTTATTAAAGACAGTAGTGTAATGTAGTGTTTATTAAAGACAGTAGTGTAATGTAGGTGTTTATTAAAGACAGTAGTGTAATGTAGGTGTTTATTAAAGACAGTAGAGTAATGTAGGTGTTTATTAAAGACAGTAGTGTAATGTAGTGTTTATTAAAGACAGACAGTAGAGTAATGTAGGTGTTTATTAAAGACAGTAGAGTAATGTAGGTGTGTATTAAAGACAGACAGTAGAGTAATGTAGGTGTTTATTAAAGACAGACAGTAGAGTAATGTAGGTGTTTATTAAAGACAGTAGAGTAATGTAGGTGTTTATTAAAGACAGTAGTGTAATGTAGGTGTTTATTAAAGACAGTGTAGAGTAATGTAGGTGTTTATTAAAGACACAGTAGTGTAATGTAGGTGTTTAAAAAGACATACAGTGTAATGTAGGTGTTTATTAAAGACAAATGAGTGTAATGTAGGTGTTTATTAAAAAGTGTAGTGTAAATGTAGGTGCTTAGTAAAGACAGTAGAGTAATGTAGTGTTTATTAAAGACAGACAGTAGAGTAATGTAAGGTGTTTATTAAAGACAAAGTAATGTAGTGTTTATTAAAGACAGACAGTAGAGTAATGTAGGTGTTTATTAAAACAGACAGTAGGGTAATGTAGGTGTGTATCAAAGACAGACAGTAGAGTAATGTAGGTGTTTATTAAAGACAGGCAGTAGAGTAATGTAGGTGTTGGTCTTATTAAAGACAGAGCCAGTGGGTTTGGAATGGAGAGGTTTATTAAAGACAGTAGTGTAATGTAGGTGTTTATTAAAGACAGACAGTAGAGTAATGTAGGTGTTTATTAAAGACAGTAGAGTAATGTAGGTGTTTATTAAAGACAGTAGTGTAATGTAGGTGTTTATTAAAGACAGTAGAGTAATGTAGGTGTTTATTAAAGACAGTAGTGTAATGTAGGTGTGTATTAAAGACAGACAGTAGAGTAATGTAGTGTTTATTAAAGACAGTAGAGTAATGTAGGTGTTTATTAAAGACAGTAGAGTAATGTAGTGTTTATTAAAGACAGTAGAGTAATGTAGTGTTTATTAAAGACAGACAGTAGAGTAATGTAGGTGTTTATTAAAGACAGTAGAGTAATGTAGGTGTTTATTAAAGACAGTAGAGTAATGTAGGTGTTTATTAAAGACAGTAGTGTAATGTAGGTGTGTATTAAAGACAGACAGTAGAGTAATGTAGTGTTTATTAAAGACAGTAGAGTAATGTAGGTGTTTATTAAAGACAGTAGAGTAATGTAGTGTTTATTAAAGACAGTAGAGTAATGTAGTGTTTATTAAAGACAGACAGTAGAGTAATGTAGGTGTTTATTAAAGACAGTAGAGTAATGTAGTGTGTATTAAAGACAGACAGTAGAGTAATGTAGGTGTTTATTAAAGACAGTAGAGTAATGTAGGTGTGTATTAAAGACAGACAGTAGAGTAATGTAGGTGTTTATTAAAGACAGACAGTAGAGTAATGTAGGTGTTTATTAAAGACAGTAGTGTAATGTAGGTGTTTATTAAAGACAGTAGTGTAATGTAGGTGTTTATTAAAGACAGTAGAGTAATGTAGGTGTTTATTAAAGACAGTAGTGTAATGTAGGTGTTTATTAAAGACAGACAGTAGAGTAATGTAGGTGTTTATTAAAGACAGTAGAGTAATGTAGGTGTTTATTAAAGACAGACAGTAGAGTAATGTAGGTGTTTATTAAAGACAGACAGTAGAGTAATGTAGGTGTTTATTAAAGACAGTAGAGTAATGTAGGTGTTTATTAAAGACAGTAGTGTAATGTAGGTGTTTATTAAAGACAGTGTAGAGTAATGTAGGTGTTTATTAAAGACAGTGTAGTGTAATGTAGGTGTTTATTAAAGACAGTGTAGTGTAATGTAGGTGTTTATTAAAGACAGTGTAGTGTAATGTAGGTGTTTATTAAAGACAGTGTAGTGTAATGTAGGTGTTTATTAAAGACAGTAGAGTAATGTAGGTGTTTATTAAAGACAGACAGTAGTGTAATGTAGGTGTTTATTAAAGACAGACAGTAGAGTAATGTAGGTGTTTATTAAAGACAGTAGAGTAATGTAGGTGTGTATTAAAGACAGTGTAGTGTAATGTAGGTGTGTATTAAAGACAGACAGTAGAATAATGTAGGTGTGTATTAAAGACAGTAGAGTAATGTAGGTGTGTATTAAATACAGTAGTGTAATGTAGGTGTTTATTAAAGACAGTAGTGTAATGTAGGTGTTTATTAAAGACAGTGTTTATTAAAGACAGTAGAGTAATGTAGGTGTTTATTAAAGACAGACAGTAGAGTAATGTAGGTGTTTATTAAAGACAGTAGAGTAATGTAGGTGTTTATTAAAGACAGTAGAGTAATGTAGGTGTGTATTAAAGACAGACAGTAGAGTAATGTAGGTGTTTATTAAAGACAGTAGAGTAATGTAGGTGTTTATTAAAGACAGTAGAGTAATGTAGGTGTTTATTAAAGACAGACAGTAGAGTAATGTAGGTGTTTATTAAAGACAGACAGTAGAGTAATGTAGGTGTTTATTAAAGACAGACAGTAGAGTAATGTAGGTGTTTATTAAAGACAGACAGTAGAGTAATGTAGGTGTTTATTAAAGACAGTAGAGTAATGTAGGTGTTTATTAAAGACAGACAGTAGAGTAATGTAGGTGTTTATTAAAGACAGACAGTAGAGTAATGTAGGTGTTTATTAAAGACAGACAGTAGAGTAATGTAGGTGTTTATTAAAGACAGACAGTAGAGTAATGTAGGTGTTTATTAAAGACAGACAGTAGAGTAATGTAGGTGTTTATTAAAGACAGACAGTAGAGTAATGTAGGTGTTTATTAAAGACAGACAGTAGAGTAATGTAGGTGTTTATTAAAGACAGGCAGTAGAGTAATGTAGGTGTTTATTAAAGACAGTAGAGTAATGTAGGTGTTTATTAAAGACAGACAGTAGAGTAATGTAGGTGTTTATTAAAGACAGTAGAGTAATGTAGGTGTTTATTAAAGACAGTAGTGTAATGTAGGTGTTTATTAAAGACAGTAGAGTAATGTAGGTGTTTATTAAAGACAGACAGTAGAGTAATGTAGGTGTTTATTAAAGACAGTAGTGTAATGTAGGTGTTTATTAAAGACAGACAGTAGAGTAATGTAGGTGTTTATTAAAGACAGTAGAGTAATGTAGGTGTTTATTAAAGACAGACAGTAGAGTAATGTAGGTGTTTATTAAAGACAGACAGTAGAGTAATGTAGGTGTTTATTAAAGACAGTAGTGTAATGTAGGTGTTTATTAAAGACAGACAGTAGAGTAATGTAGGTGTTTATTAAAGACAGACAGTAGAGTAATGTAGGTGTTTATTAAAGACAGTAGAGTAATGTAGGTGTTTATTAAAGACAGTGTAGTGTAATGTAGGTGTTTATTAAAGACAGTAGAGTAATGTAGGTGTGTATTAAAGACAGACAGTAGAGTAATGTAGGTGTGTATTAAAGACAGTGTAGTGTAATGTAGGTGTTTATTAAAGACAGACAGTAGAGTAATGTAGGTGTGTATTAAAGACAGACAGTAGAGTAATGTAGGTGTTTATTAAAGACAGTAGAGTAATGTAGGTGTGTATTTTTATTTTATTTTATTCCAGGTTTATTTAACAGTGTAGTGTAAGGCTAGTTGATTAAAGACAGTTCTCATTTTACAATTGCGACCTGGCCAAGATAAAGCAAAGCAGTTGACAGATACAACGACACAGAGTTACACATGGAGTAAAACAAACATACAGTCAATAATACAGTATAAACAAGTCTATATACAATGTGAGCAAATGAGGTGAGAAGGGAGGTAAAGGCAAAAAAGGCCATGGTGGCCAAGTAAATACAATATAGCAAGTAAAACACTGGAATGGTAGTTTTGCAATGGAAGAATGTGCAAAGTAGAAATAAAAATAATGGGGTGCAAAGGAGCAAAATAAATAAATAAATTAAATACAGTTGGGAAAGAGGTAGTTGTTTGGGCTAAATTATAGGTGGGCTATGTACAGGTGCAGTAATCTGTGAGCTGCTCTGACAGTTGGTATTAAAGCTAGTGAGGAGATAAGTGTTTCCAGTTTCAGAGATTTTGTAGTTCGTTCCAGTCATTGGCAGCAGAGAACTGGAAGGAGAGGCAGCCAAAGAAAGAATTGGTTTTGGGGGTGACTAGAGAGATATACCTGCTGGAGCGTATGCTACAGGTGGGAGATGCTATGGTGACCAGCGAGCTGAGATAAGGGGGGACTTTACCTAGCAGGGTCTTGTAGATGACAGTGGAGCCAGTAGGGTTTAAAGACAGTAGAGTAATGTAGGTGTTTATTAAAGACAGTAGAGTAATGTAGGTGTGTATTAAAGACAGACAGTAGAGTAATGTAGGTGTTTATTAAAGACAGTAGAGTAATGTAGGTGTGTATTAAAGACAGACAGTAGAGTAATGTAGGTGTTTATTAAAGACAGTGTAGTGTAATGTAGGTGTGTTTTAAAGACAGTAGTGTAATGTAGGTGTTTATTAAAGACAGTAGAGTAATGTAGGTGTTTATTAAAGACAGTGTAGTGTAATGTAGGTGTGTTTTAAAGACAGTAGTGTAATGTAGGTGTTTATTAAAGACAGTAGTGTAATGTAGGTGTGTATTAAAGACAGACAGTAGTGTAATGTAGGTGTTTATTAAAGACAGTAGTGTAATGTAGGTGTGTATTAAAGACAGTGTAGTGTAAAGTAGGTGTTTATTAAAGACAGTAGAGTAATGTAGGTGTTTATTAAAGACAGTAGAGTAATGTAGGTGTTTATTAAAGACAGACAGTAGTGTAATGTAGGTGTTTATTAAAGACAGACAGTAGAGTAATGTAGGTGTTTATTAAAGACAGTAGAGTAATGTAGGTGTTTATTAAAGACAGACAGTAGTGTAATGTAGGTGTTTATTAAAGACAGTAGTGTAATGTAGGTGTTTATTAAAGACAGTAGTGTAATGTAGGTGTTTATTAAAGACAGACAGTAGAGTAATGTAGGTGTTTATTAAAGACAGACAGTAGAGTAATGTAGGTGTTTATTAAAGACAGACAGAGTAATGTAGGTGTTTATTAAAGACAGTAGTGTAATGTAGGTGTTTATTAAAGACAGTAGAGTAATGTAGGTGTTTATTAAAAAGACAGTAGAGTAATGTAGGTGTGTATTAAAGACAGACAGTAGAGTAATGTAGGTGTTTATTAAAGACAGACAGTAGAGTAATGTAGGTGTTTATTAAAGACAGTAGAGTAATGTAGGTGTTTATTAAAGACAGACAGTAGAGTAATGTAGGTGTTTATTAAAGACAGTAGTGTAATGTAGGTGTTTATTAAAGACAGACAGTAGAGTAATGTAGGTGTTTATTAAAGACAGACAGTAGAGTAATGTAGGTGTTTATTAAAGACAGTAGAGTAATGTAGGTGTTTATTAAAGACAGACAGTAGAGTAATGTAGGTGTTTATTAAAGACAGTAGAGTAATGTAGTGTTTATTAAAGACAGACAGTAGAGTAATGTAGGTGTTTATTAAAGACAGACAGTAGAGTAATGTAGGTGTGTATCAAAGACAGACAGTAGAGTAATGTAGGTGTTTATTAAAGACAGACAGTAGAGTAATGTAGGTGTTTATTAAAGACAGTAGTGTAATGTAGGTGGTGTTTATTTTATTTTAAAGACAGACAGTAGAGTAATGTAAGTGTTTATTAAAGACAGACAGTAGTGTAATGTAGGTGTTTATTAAAGACAGTAGAGTAATGTAGGTGTTTATTAAAGACAGTAGAGTAATGTAGGTGTTTATTAAAGACAGGCAGTAGAGTAATGTAGGTGTTTATTAAAGACAGTGTAGAGTAATGTAGGTGTTTATTAAAGACAGACAGTAGAATAATGTAGGTGTTTATTAAAGACAGTAGAGTAATGTAGGTGTTTATTAAAGACAGACAGTAGAGTAATGTAGGTGTTTATTAAAGACAGACAGTAGAATAATGTAGGTGTTTATTAAAGACAGTAGTGTAATGTAGGTGTTTATTAAAGACAGTAGAGTAATGTAGGTGTTTATTAAAGACAGTGGAGTAATGTAGGTGTTTATTAAAGACAGTAGAGTAATGTAGGTGTGTATTAAAGACAGACAGTAGAGTAATGTAGGTGTTTATTAAAGACAGACAGTAGAGTAATGTAGGTGTTTATTAAAGACAGTAGTGTAATGTAGGTGTGTATTAAAGACAGACAGTAGAGTAATGTAGGTGTTTATTAAAGACAGACAGTAGAGTAATGTAGGTGTTTATTAAAGACAGTAGAGTAATGTAGGTGTTTATTAAAGACAGACAGTAGAGTAATGTAGGTGTTTATTAAAGACAGTGTAGTGTAATGTAGGTGTTTATTAAAGACAGACAGTAGAGTAATGTAGGTGTTTATTAAAGACAGACAGTAGAGTAATGTAGGTGTTTATTAAAGACAGTAGAGTAATGTAGGTGTGTATTAAAGACAGACAGTAGTGTAATGTAGGTGTGTATTAAAGACAGACAGTAGAGTAATGTAGGTGTTTATTAAAGACAGTAGAGTAATGTAGGTGTGTATTAAAGACAGACAGTAGTGTAATGTAGGTGTTTATTAAAGACAGTAGAGTAATGTAGGTGTGTATTAAAGACAGTAGAGTAATGTAGTGTTTATTAAAGACAGTAGAGTAATGTAGGTGTTTATTAAAGACAGTAGAGTAATGTAGGTGTTTATTAAAGACAGACAGTAGAGTAATGTAGGTGTTTATTAAAGACAGTAGAGTAATGTAGGTGTTTATTAAAGACAGTAGAGTAATGTAGTGTTTATTAAAGACAGACAGTAGAGTAATGTAGGTGTTTATTAAAGACAGACAGTAGAGTAATGTAGGTGTGTATTAAAGACAGACAGTAGAGTAATGTAGGTGTTTATTAAAGACAGACAGTAGAGTAATGTAGGTGTTTATTAAAGACAGTAGAGTAATGTAGGTGTTTATTAAAGACAGACAGTAGAGTAATGTAGGTGTTTATTAAAGACAGTAGAGTAATGTAGGTGTTTATTAAAGACAGACAGTAGAGTAATGTAGGTGTTTATTAAAGACAGTAGAGTAATGTAGGTGTTTATTAAAGACAGACAGTAGAGTAATGTAGGTGTTTATTAAAGACAGTAGAGTAATGTAGGTGTGTATTTTTATTTTATTTTATTCCACCTTTATTTAACCAGGTAGGCTAGTTGAGAACAAGTTCTCATTTACAATTGCGACCTGGCCAAGATAAAGCAAAGCAGTTCGACAGATACAACGACACAGAGTTACACATGGAGTAAAACAAACATACAGTCAATAATACAGTATAAACAAGTCTATATACAATGTGAGCAAATGAGGTGAGAAGGGAGGTAAAGGCAAAAAAAAGGCCATGGTGTTTATTAAAGACAATATAGCAAGTAAAACACTGAATGGTAGTTTGCAATGGAAGAAGCAAAGTAGAAATAAAAATAATGGTGTTTAAAGGAGCAAAATAAATAAATAAATTAAATACAGTTGGGAAAGAGGTAGTTGTTTGGGCTAAATTATAGGTGGGCTATGTACAGGTGCAGTAATCTGTGAGCTGCTCTGACAGTTGGTTATTAAAGACTAGTGAGGGAGATAAGTGTTTCCAGTTTCAGAGATTTTGTAGTTGTTCCAGTCATTGGCAGCAGAGAACTGGAAGGAGAGGCAGCCAAAGAAAGAATTGGTTTTAGTGGTGACTAAAGATATACCTGTAGCGTATGCTACAGGTGGGAGTTTATGGTGAAAGACAGCTGAGATAATGGGGGACTTTATTAAAGACAGGGTCAGTAGAGTACATGGAGCCAGTGGGTTTGGCATTAGTGTAATGAAGTGTTTATTAAAGACAGTAGAGTAAATGTAGGTGTGTATTAAAGACAGACAGTAGAGTAATGTAGGTGTTTATTAAAAAGACAGTAGTGTAATGTAGGTGTTTATTAAAGACAGTAGAGTAATGTAGGTGTGTATTAAAGACAGACAGTAGAGTAATGTAGGTGTTTATTAAAGACAGTAGTGTAATGTAGTGTTTATTAAAGACAGACAGTAGAGTAATGTAGGTGTTTATTAAAGACAGACAGTAGAGTAATGTAGGTGTTTATTAAAGACAGTAGTGTAATGTAGGTGTTTATTAAAGACAGTAGAGTAATGTAGGTGTTTATTAAAGACAGTAGAGTAATGTAGGTGTTTATTAAAGACAGACAGTAGAGTAATGTAGGTGTGTATTAAAGACAGACAGTAGAGTAATGTAGGTGTTTATTAAAGACAGTAGTGTAATGTAGGTGTTTATTAAAGACAGTGTAGTGTAATGTAGGTGTTTATTAAAGACAGTGTAGTGTAATGTAGGTGTTTATTAAAGACAGTGTAGTGTAATGTAGGTGTGTATTAAAGACAGTAGAGTAATGTAGGTGTGTATTAAAGACAGACAGTGTAGTGTAATGTAGGTGTGTATTAAAGACAGACAGTAGAGTAATGTAGGTGTGTATTAAAGACAGTAGAGTAATGTAGGTGTGTATTAAAGACAGTGTAGTGTAATGTAGGTGTGTATTAAAGACAGACAGTAGAATAATGTAGGTGTGTATTAAAGACAGTAGAGTAATGTAGGTGTGTATTAAATACAGACAGTAGAGTAATGTAGGTGTTTATTAAAGACAGACAGTAGAGTAATGTAGGTGTTTATTAAAGACAGTAGAGTAATGTAGGTGTTTATTAAAGAGAGTAGTGTAATGTAGGTGTTTATTAAAGAGAGTAGAGTAATGTAGTGTTTATTAAAGAAAGACAGTAGAGTAATGTAGGTGTTTTATTAAAAAGACAGTAGAGTAATGTAGGTGTGTATCAAAGACAGACAGTAGAGTAATGTAGGTGTTTATTAAAGACAGACAGTAGAGTAATGTAGGTGTTTATTAAAGACAGTGTAGAGTAATGTAGGTGTTATTAGAAGACAGTAGTGTAATGTAGGTGTTTATTAAAGACAGTAGAGTAATGTAGGTGTTTATTAAAGACAGTAGAGTAATGTAGGTGTTTATTAAAGACAGTAGAGTAATGTAGGTGTGTATTAAAGACAGACAGTAGTGTAATGTAGGTGTTTATTAAAGACAGACAGTAGAGTAATGTAGGTGTATTAAAGACAGTAGAGTAATGTAGGTGTTTATTAAAGACAGACAGTAGAGTAATGTAGGTGTTTATTAAAGACAGACAGTAGTGTAATGTAGGTGTTTATTAAAGACAGACAGTAGAGTAATGTAGGTGTGTATTAAAGACAGTAGAGTAATGTAGGTGTTTATTAAAGACAGTAGTGTAATGTAGTGTTTATTAAAGACAGACAGTAGTGTAATGTAGGTGTTTATTAAAGACAGACAGTAGAGTAATGTAGGTGTTTATTAAAGACAGACAGTAGAGTAATGTAGGTGTTTATTAAAGACAGTAGAGTAATGTAGGTGTTTATTAAAGACAGTGTAGTGTAATGTAGGTTTTTATTAAAGACAGTAGAGTAATGTAGGTGTTTATTAAAGACAGACAGTAGAGTAATGTAGGTGTTTATTAAAGACAGACAGTAGAGTAATGTAGGTGTTTATTAAAGACAGTGTAGTGTAATGTAGGTTTTTATTAAAGACAGTAGAGTAATGTAGGTGTTTATTAAAGACAGACAGTAGAGTAATGTAGGTGTTTATTAAAGACAGTAGAGTAATGTAGGTGTGTATTTTTATTTTATTTTATTCCACCTTTATTTAACCAGGTAGGCTAGTTGAGAAAGAAGTTTCTCATTTACAATTAAATAACACCTGGCCAAGATAAAGCAAAGCAGTTACAGATACAACGACACAGAGTTACACATGGAGTAAAACAAACATACAGTCAATAATACAGTATAAACAAGTCTATATACAATGTGAGCAAATGAGGTGAGAAGGGAGGTAAAGGCAAAAAAGGCCATGGTGGCCAAGTAAATACAATATAGCAAGTAAAACACTGGAATGGTAGTTTTGCAATGGAAGAATGTGCAAAGTAGAAATAAAAATAATGGGGTGCAAAGGAGCAAAATAAATAAATAAATTAAATACAGTTGGGAAAGAGGTAGTTGTTTGGGCTAAATTATAGGTGGGCTATGTACAGGTGCAGTAATCTGTGAGCTGCTCTGACAGTTGGTGCTTAAAGCTAGTGAGGGAGATAAGTGTTTCCAGTTTCAGAGATTTTTGTAGTTCGTTCCAGTCATTGGCAGCAGAGAACTGGAATAAAGGAGAGGCAGCCAAAGAAAGAATTGGTTTTGGGGTGACTAGAGAGATATACCTGCTGGAGCGTATGCTACAGGTGGGAGATGCTATGGTGACCAGCGAGCTGAGATAAGGGGGGACTTTACCTAGCAGGGTCTTGTAGATGACATGGAGCCAGTGGGTTTGGCGACGAGTATGAAGCGTTTATTAAAGACAGTAGAGTAATGTAGGTGTTTATTAAAGACAGACAGTAGAGTAATGTAGGTGTTTATTAAAGACAGTAGAGTAATGTAGGTGTTTATTAAAGACAGTAGAGTAATGTAGGTGTTTATTAAAGACAGTAGAGTAATGTAGGTGTGTATTAAAGACAGTAGAGTAATGTAGGTGTTTATTAAAGACAGTGTAGTGTAATGTAGGTGTGTTTTAAAGACAGTAGTGTAATGTAGGTGTTTATTAAAGACAGGTGTGTAAAGACAGTAGTGTAATGTAGGTGTTTATTAAAGACAGTGTAGTGTAATGTAGGTGTGTATTAAAGACAGACAGTAGTGTAATGTAGGTGTTTATTAAAGACAGTAGAGTAATGTAGGTGTGTATTAAAGACAGACAGTAGAGTAATGTAGGTGTTTATTAAAGACAGTGTAGTGTAATGTAGGTGTGTATTAAAGACAGTAGTGTAATGTAGGTGTTTATTAAAGACAGTGTAGTGTAATGTAGGTGTGTATTAAAGACAGACAGTAGAGTAATGTAGGTGTGTATTAAAGACAGTAGAGTAATGTAGGTGTGTATTAAAGACAGTGTAGTGTAATGTAGGTGTGTATTAAAGACAGACAGTAGAATAATGTAGGTGTGTATTAAAGACAGTAGAGTAATGTAGGTGTGTATTAAAGACAGTGTAGTGTAATGTAGGTGTGTATTAAAGACAGTGTAGACAGGTGTGTATTAAATACATGTAGGTGTGTATTAAAGACAGTGTAGTGTAATGTAGGTGTGTAGGAAAAGCAGACAGTAGAATAATGTAGGTGTGTATTAAAGACAGTGTAGTGTAATGTAGGTGTTTATTAAAAAGACAGTGTAATGTAGTGTAGAAGTAGGTGTGTATTAAAGACATGTAGTGTAATGTACCATCAGTGTGTATTAAAGACAGACAGTAGTGAATAATGTAGGTGTGTATTAAAACAGACAGTAGAATAATGTAGGTGTGTATTAAAGACATGTAGTAATGTAGGTGTTTATTAAAGACAGACAGTAGTGTAATGTAGGTGTTTATTAAAGACAGACAGTAGAGTAATGTAGGTGTGTATTAAAGACAGTAGAGTAATGTAGGTGTGTATGAAAGACAGTGTAGTGTAATGTAGGTGTGTATTAAAGACAGACATTAGTGTAGGCGTGTAGGAAGGATATATATATTCTTGGTACCATTTGAAAGGAAACACTTTGAAGTTTATGGTAATGTGAAAGGAATGTTGGATAATATAACACAAAGATAATGCAAAGAAAAATCCAACCGTTCTTTTCTATTTTTTTGTACCATCATCTTTGAAATGCAAGAGAAAGGCCATAATGTATTATTCCAGCCCAGGTGCAATTTAGATTCTGGCCACTAGCAGTGTATGTGCAAAGTTGTAGACTGATCCAATGAACAATTGCATTTCTGTTCAAAATGTTGTATCAAGACAGCCCAAATTGTACCACTCTCCTCAAACAATAGCATGGTATTCTTTCACTGTAATAGCTACTGTAATTTGGACAGTGCAGTTAGATTAACAAGAATTTAAGCTTTCTGCCAATATCAGATATGTCTATGTCCTGGGAAATGTTCTTGTTACTTAAAACCTGATGCTAATCACATTAGCCTTCGTTAGCTCAACCGTCCCGTGAACGGGACACTGATCCAGAATAAGTTTTTAAAGACATACAGTAGTATAATGTAGGTTGTACACAACATTGCTGTGTATACTAGAGACGGGACATGGAGACATTGTAGTATTGCCATGTTGGTAAACATGTGTGGTGTTGGGAAAGACAGTTAATGTAATGTTGCTAAGTAACAACATTGCTGTCAGGGTGTTGGGAAAGATTCCTCCTAAGGCTATTAAACAGTTAATATAATGTCACTAGGTAACAGCATTGCTGTGTAGTGTAGGGACAAAGGAAAGAACAGCATTGCTGTCAATTAATATGATGTTGCTAGGTAACAGCATTGCTATGTAGTGTTGGGAAAGACAGTTAATGTAATGTTGCTAGGTAACAGCATTGCTGTGTAGTGTTGGGAAAGACAGTTAATGTAATGTTGCTAGGTAACAGCATTGCTGTGTAGTGTTGGGAAAGACAGTTAATGTAATGTTTACGGACAACAATCATTGCCCTGTGTAGTGTTGGGAAAGACAGTTAATGTAATGTTGCAAGAGGGTAACAGCATTGCTGTAGTGTTGGGAAAGACAGTTAATGTAATGTTGCTAGGTAACAGCATTGCTGTGTAGTGTTGGGAAAGACAGTTAATGTAATGTCGCTACCTGGCAACAACATTGCTGTGTAGTGTTGGGAAAGATAGTTAATGTAATGTTGCTAGGTAACAGCATTGCTGTGTAGTGTTGGGAAAGACAGTTAATGTAATGTTGCTAGGTAACAGCATTGCTGTGTAGTGTTGGGAAAGACAGTTAATGTAATGTTGCTAGGTAACAACATTGCTGTGTAGTGTTGGGAAAGACAGTTAATGTAATGTTGCTAGGTAACAACATTGCTCTGTAGTGTTGGGAAAGACAGTTAATATAATGTTGCTAGGTAACAACATTGCTGTGTAGTGTTGGGAAAGACAGTTAATGTATGGTTGCTAGGTAACAACATTGCTGTAGTGTTGGGAAAGACAGTTAATATAATGTCGCTAGGTAACAACATTGCTGTGTAGTGTTGGGAAAGACAGTTAATGTAATGTTGCTAGGTAACAACATTGCTCTGTAGTGTTGGGAAAGACAGTTAATATGATGTTGCTAGGTAACAACATTGCTGTGTAGTGTTGGGAAAGACAGTTAATGTAATGTTGCTAGGTAACAACATTGCTGTGTAGTGTTGGGAAAGACAGTTAATGTAATGTTGCTAGGTAACAACATTGCTGTGTAGTGTTGGGAAAGACAGTTAATATAATGTTGCTAGGTAACAACATTGCTGTGTAGTGTTGGGAAAGACAGTTAATATAATGTTGCTAGGTAACAACATTGCTGTGTAGTGTTGGGAAAGACAGTTAATGTAATGTTGCTAGGTAACAACATTGCTGTGTAGTGTTGGGAAAGACAGTTAATGTAATGTTGCTACCAACAGCATTGCTGTGTAGTGTTGGGAAAGACAGTTAATGTAATGTTGCTAGGAAACAGCATTGCTTTGTAGTGTTGGGAAAGACAGTTAATGTAATGTTGCTAGGTAACAGCATTGCTCTGTAGTGTTGGGAAAGACAGTTAATATAAAAGGTCACTAGGTAACAACATTGCTGTGTAGTGTTGGGAAAGACAGTTAATGTAATGTCGCTTAACAACATTGGTAAGTGTTGGGAAACAGGTGTGTAGTGTTGAAAAAAGACAGTTTTGTAGATGTTGCTAGGTAACATGCAGTTTTTTGTCTTTTTTAGTTATTTCTTGGTTGGGAAAGACAGTATAAGAACACTGAATATTGCTCAGGTAACAGCCATTGCTCTTTGTAGTTTTGGGAAAGACCTTAATGTAAATGTATGCTAGGTACCAACATTGCTGCATGTAGTGTTGGGACAAGACAGTTATGAAATAATGTCCCACGCTGAGGACATAACAACATTGCTCTTGGTAGTGTTGGGAAAGACAGTTATCTTTATAAGAATTGTTGCTTAGGTAACAACATTGCTGTGTAGTGTTGGGAAAGACAGTTAATGTAATGTTGCTAGGTAACAACATTGCTGTGTAGTGTTGGGAAAGACAGTTCATATGATGTTGCTAGGTAACAACATTGCTGTGTAGTGTTGTGAAAGACAGTTAATATGATGTCGCTAGGTAACAACATTGTGTCTGTGTTGGTGTGGCTCCGATAAGGCAGTGCAGGCTTCCTGTCTGTTATTGGAGAGGGAACAGAGTTCAAGGTGCAGTGGGCAAAGGTCGCAGGGGGTCAAGGGTTAGGGTGCAGAAGTGAGGGGTTTACAGTCAATGGACTACAAGGTCAAGGATGGTGGGTCCCAGGCAGACTAAATCTTTTTCCCGGTTGGAAGCCGGCACCAGGCCCACCCCATGCTGCATGAAGACTTACTGTCAATGTGGGTTTCCTTTTGACCAATCAGATAAAGTCATGGATAAACCAATGGATTAGGTGTTACTGTAAGCAATAGTGTGATATAGGCCTACTGTACATCATGGTGTTATAACAGTAGACCATGAAAGTGGAACAGCCCAGAGGTTATGGCCATGACCGGGACCAAGTAGTGCACTATGGAATAAGAGGGTGCCATTTGGGACAAAGGCCGTGCTTGCTTCTCTAGATGAGCAAGAGAACCATGTTGCCACAGGACAGCATGTCTGCCTTCTCTCTCTCTAGCCAGGAGTTACTCAACCAACCCCCATCTCTCTCTACCCAGGAGTTACTCAACCAACCCCCCCATCTCTCTCTAGCCAGGAGTTACTCAACCAACCCCCATCTCTCTCTACCCAGGAGTTACTCAATCAACCCCCATCTCTCTACCCAGGAGTTACTCAACCAACCCCATCTCTCTCTACCCAGGAGTTACATCAACCAACAACCAACCCCCATCTCTCTCTAGCCAGGTTAAGCCACCATATGCATACGTGTACTTACATCTCGTGCATCCTTTACTCAACCAACACCCATCTCTCTCTACCCAGGAGTTACTCAATCAATCCCCCATCTATGTCTGACCAACACTGTGTATACCCAGGAGTTACTCAACCAACCCCCATCTCTCTCTACCCAGGAGTTACTCAATCAACCCCCATCTCTCTCTACCCAGGAGTTACTCAACCAACCCCCATCTCTCTCTAGTCAGGAGTTACTCAACCAACCCCCATCTCTCTACCCAGAGTTACTCAACCAACCCCATCTCTCTCTACCCAGGAGTTACTCAACCAACCCCCATATCTCTCTACCAGGAGTTACTCAACCAACCCCCATCTCTCTCTACCCAGGAGTTACTCAACCAACCCCCATCTCTCAGGAGTTACTCTCAACCCAGGAGTTACTCAACCAAACCCCAGGAGTTACTCTACCCAAGTTACCAACCCCATCTCTTCTACCCAGGAGTTACTCAACCAACCCCCATCTCTCTACCCAGGAGTTACTCAACCAACCCAACCCCATCTCTCTCTACCCAGGAGTTACTCAACCAACCCCCATCTCTTTACCCAGGATTTACTCAACCAACCCCCATCTCTCTTTACCCAGGATTTACTCCCAACCCCCATCTCTCTCTACCCAGGAGTTACTCAACCAACCCAACCCCCATCTCTCTACCCAGGAGTTACTCAACCAACCCCATCTCTCTTTACCCAGGATTTACTCAACCAACCCCATCTCTCTCTACCCAGGAGTTACTCAACCAACCCAACCCCATCTCTCTCTACCCAGGAGTTACTCAACCAACCCCCATCTCTTTACCCAGGATTTACTCAACCAACCCCCATCTCTCTACCCAGGAGTTACTCAACCAACAACCCCCATCTCTCTCTACCCAGGAGTTACTCAACCAACCCAACCCCCATCTCTCTTTACCCAGGATTTACTCAACCAACCCCCATCTCTCTCTACCCAGGAGTTACTCAACCAACCCAACCCCCATCTCTCTCTACCCAGGAGTTACTCAACCAACCCCCATCTCTCTTTACCCAGGATTTACTCAACCAACCCCATCTCTCTCTACCCAGGAGTTACTCAACCAACCCCCATCTCTCTCTACCCAGGAGTTACTCAACCAACCCAACCCCCATCTCTCTTTACCCAGGATTTACTCAACCAACCCCCATCTCTCTCTACCCAGGAGTTACTCAACCAACCCAACCCCATCTCTCTCTACCCAGGAGTCACTCAACCAACCCCCATCTCTACCCAGGAGTTACTCAACCAACCCCCATCTCTCTCTACCCAAGAGTTACTGAACCAACCCCCATCTCTCTCTACCCAGGAGTTACTGAACCAACCCCCACTTTGTCACCCCTGCTCCCACTTTGTCACCCTGCTCCCACTTTGTCACCCTGCTCCCACTTTGTCACCCTGCTCCCATTTTGTCACCCTGCTCCCATTTTGTCACCCTGCTCCCACTTTGTCACCCTGCTCCCATTTTGTCACCCTGCTCCCACTTTGTCACCCTGCTCCCATTTTGTCACCCTGCTCCCACTTTGTCACCCTGCTCCCATTTTGTCACGCGCATCAGCGATATTGGACTCACCTGGACTCAGTCAGTCACCTGTTTATTACCTCCCCTATAGGTGTCAGTTCCCTCCGCTCTGTTCCCCCCCTCTGCTGCATTGTTTGTCATATGTCCGTGTTACCCGTGCTCTGACGCTGTTCCTGTCTTCTTCTACGTCTGTTCCCCAATAAATATCGGACTCCCCGTACCTGCTTCTCCTGTCCGGCGTCAGCTCTTACAATTCTTTAGGGTTGAAAGTCTGTTTTGAGTGTAATATACAGTATTTGATGAGTGTGACAAAAAAAAAACAAGGCATTGTATTTCAATGTACTCCTTATTACCACTTAAATGCATGTCCAATATTTTGATTCACAGTAAGTAAAATGTGAGACATCTCTCTCTCTCTCTCTCTCTCTCTCTCTCTCCCTCCTTTCCTCTCTCTCTCTCTCTCTCCCTCCTTTCCTCTCTCCCTCCTTTCCTCTCTCTCTCTCTCTCTCCCTCCTTTCCTCTCTCACTCCTTTCCTCTCTCTCTCTCTCTCCCTCCTTTCCTCTCTCTCTCTCTTAGTCACTGTAGATTCTGCATTGACCTTATTGAAATAGACCCGAGGACAGACTGAAATAGAGAGATTCTCTAACTCCGACCGTTTGAGAGGAAGCTCGGCCCTGTGACTTGGCCAGTGTGTGTGTGTGTGTGTGTGTGTGTGTGTGTGTGTGTGTGTGTGTGTGTGTGTGTGTGTGTGTGTGTGTGTGTATAAAAGTTCAGCTCTTTCGCTCTGCTGCAAAACAAACAGCTGAAACCTGATTGTGAAGCGTCGCGTTAGGTGTCACTTCAAACACCCATAAAACACAACGCAGACCATACAGCTCAGACAGGAAATGAATTAATACCACATGAAACACAACGCAGACCATATAGCTCAGACAGGAAATGAATTAATACCACATGAAACACAACGTAGACCATATAGCTCAGACAGGAAATGAATTAATACCACATGAAACACAACACAGACCATATAGCTCAGACAGGAAATGAATTAATACCACATGAAACACAACGCAGACCATATAGCTCAGACAGGAAATGAATTAATACCACATGAAACACAACGCAGAACATATAGCTCAGACAGGAAATGAATTAATACCACATGAAACACAACGTAGACCATATAGCTCAGACAGGAAATGAATTAATACCACATGAAACACAACGCAGAACATATAGCTCAGACAGGAAATGAATTAATACCACATGAAACACAACGCAGAACATATAGCTCAGACAGGAAATGAATTAATACCACATGAAACACAACACAGACCATATAGCTCAGACAGGAAATGAATTAATACCACATGAAACACAACGCAGAACATATAGCTCAGACAGGAAATGAATTAATACCACATGAAACACATATACTGCTAAGATATGGGAGCTTTACTATATTTAAAGGGGAGACAGATCTTTTACTCTTTTAATATCCCAGAAGGGAATGTAACGATTTTTTAAAAAATGTGATAATTGCAGGAATTTCCTATTTATACGAGGAGACAGTTTGGACCTGACACAGATTGTGTGCTTCAGTCTAAACGCACTGCCAAAAGTAGACCTGGTCACTGTCAGACACTTCACTACAAAGTATAAACAAACCGCCCCATTTACTGTATTCTAGGAAGACAAATCCCACCGCTGATATCCCAGCAGGGGGGATACCAGTCCTTCTGTCTTTAATCTACTGATTCACTGATTCACAGACTTTTCCCTAATAGTATGAAGAGAACAGATGACTGCAACAAGACCGCATTTACTCCTAACACAGAGTATTACTGCATTACAGGAATATATAATATCACACTGTTGATCTTTACTCCTAACACAGAGTATTACTGCATTACAGGAATATATAATATCACACTGTTGATCTTTACTCCTAACACAGAGTATTACTGCATTACAGGAATATATAATATCACACTGTTGATCTTTACTCATAACATAGAGTATTACTGCATTACAGGAATATATAATATCACACTGTTGATCTTTACTCATAACATAGAGTATTACTGCATTACAGGAATATATAATATCACACTGTTGATCTTTACTCATAACATAGAGTATTACTGCATTACAGGAATATATAATATCACACTGTTGATCTTAGAGAAAGGGGGGGGGATATCAGTCTTTCATTGTATCTTTAGTTTTTCATTTAATGCAAACGACAAAAACAAATGATAGTTTAACTGTATTTTTCCAGCCTGACAAATGACACTGTTCATGTCGGAAGAGAGGAATCCGCTATCATATCAGTCCTTCTCTTGATAATTCCAGGAATTCCTACGTACTAACTTGAGGAGAAATAGGAGGGGCGTTGTTTTGACTTATACATAGAGTCTGCTTCTTTCTAAACAGACATATTACACTGTTGATATAATTAGAGAAGGAGGGGGCATGATTTTTTAAAACCTTTATTTAACTTATTTTCAATGACGGCCTAGGAACAGTGGGTTAACTGGTCTAGGAACAGTGGGTTAACTGGTCTAGGAACAGTGGGGTTAACTGGTCTAGGAACAGTGGGTTAACTGGTCTAGGAACAGTGGGTTAACTGGTCTAGGAACAGTGGGTTAACTGGTCTAAGAACAGTGGGTTAACTGGTCTAGGAACAGTGGGGTTAACTGGTCTAGGAACAGTGGGTTAACTGGTCTAGGAACAGTGGGTTAACTGGTCTAGGAACAGTGGGTTAACTGGTCTAGGAACAGTGGGTTAACTGGTCTAGGAACAGTGGGTTAACTGGTCTAGGAACAGTGGGGTTAACTGGTCTAGGAACAGTGGGTTAACTGGTCTAGGAACAGTGGGGTTAACTGGTCTAGGAACAGTGGGTTAACTGGTCTAGGAACAGTGGGTTAACTGGTCTAGGAACAGTGGGTTAACTGGTCTAGGAACAGTGAGTTAACTGGTCTAGGAACAGTGGGGTTAACTGGTCTAGGAACAGTGGGTTAACTGGTCTAAGAACAGTGGGTTAACTGGTCTAGGAACAGTGGGTTAACTGGTCTAGGAACAGTGAGTTAACTGGTCTAGGAACAGTGGGTTAACTGGTCTAGGAACAGTGAGGTTAACTGGTCTAGGAACAGTGGGTTAACTGGTCTAGGAACAGTGAGTTAACTGGTCTAGGAACAGTGGGGTTAACTGGTCTAGGAACAGTGGGTTAACTGGTCTAAGAACAGTGGGTTAACTGGTCTAGGAACAGTGGGGTTAACTGGTCTAGGAACAGTGGGTTAACTGGTCTAGGAACAGTGGGTTAACTGGTCTAGGAACAGTGGGGTTAACTGGTCTAGGAACAGTGGGTTAACTGGTCTAGGAACAGTGGGGTTAACTGGTCTAGGAACAGTGGGTTAACTGGTCTAGGAACAGTGGGTTAACTGGTCTAGGAACAGTGGGTTAACTGGTCTAGGAACAGTGGGTTAACTGGTCTAGGAACAGTGGGTTAACTGGTCTAGGAACAGAGGGTTAACTGGTCTAGGAACAGTGGGTTAACTGGTCTAGGAACAGTGGGTTAACTGGTCTAGGAACGGTGGGTTAACTGCCTGTTCAGGGGCAGAACAGTCTAGGACCAGAGGGCTAACTGGTCTAGGAACAGTGAGTTAACTGGTCTAGGAACAGTGGGTTAACTGGTCTAGGAACAGTGGGTTAACTGGTCTAGGAACAGTGGGTTAACTGGTCTAGGAACAGTGGGTTAACTGGTCTAGGAACAGTGGGTTAACTGGTCTAGGAACAGTGGGTTAACTGGTCTAGGAACAGTGGGTTAACTGGTCTAGGAACAGTGGGTTAACTGGTCTAGGAACAGTGGTTAACTGGTCTAGGAACAGTGGTTAACTGGTCTAGGAACAGTGGGTTAACTGGTCTAGGAACAGTGGGTTAACTGGTCTAGGAACAGCGGGTTAACTGGTCTAGGAACAGCGGGTTAACTGGTCTAGGAACAGCGGGTTAACTGGTCTAGGAACAGTGGGTTAACTGGTCTAGGAACAGTGGGTTTACTGGTCTAGGAACAGTGGGGTTAACTGGTCTAGGAACAGTGGGTTAACTGGTCTAGGAACAGTGGGTTAACTGGTCTAGGAACAGTGGGTTAACTGGTCTAGGAACAGTGGGTTAACTGGTCTAGGAACAGTGGGTTAACTGGTCTAGGAACAGTGGGGTTAACTGGTCTAGGAACAGTGGGTTAACTGGTCTAGGAACAGTGGGTTAACTGGTCTAGGAACAGTGGGTTAACTGGTCTAGGAACAGAGGGTTAACTGGTCTAGGAACAGTGGGTTAACTGGTCTAGGAACAGTGGGTTAACTGGTCTAGGAACGGTGGGTTAACTGCCTGTTCAGGGGCAGAACAGTCTAGGAACAGAGGGCTAACTGGTCTAGGAACAGTGAGTTAACTGGTCTAGGAACAGTGGGTTAACTGGTCTAGGAACAGTGGGTTAACTGGTCTAGGAACAGTGGGTTAACTGGTCTAGGAACAGTGGGTTAACTGGTCTAGGAACAGTGGGTTAACTGGTCTAGGAACAGTGGGTTAACTGGTCTAGGAACAGTGGGTTAACTGGTCTAGGAACAGTGGGTTAACTGGTCTAGGAACAGTGGTTAACTGGTCTAGGAACAGTGGTTAACTGGTCTAGGAACAGTGGGTTAACTGGTCTAGGAACAGCGGGTTAACTGGTCTAGGAACAGCGGGTTAACTGGTCTAGGAACAGCGGGTTAACTGGTCTAGGAACAGCGGGTTAACTGGTCTAGGAACAGTGGGTTAACTGGTCTAGGAACAGTGGGTTTACTGGTCTAGGAACAGTGGGGTTAACTGGTCTTTAACTGGTCTAGGAACAGTGGGTTAACTGGTCTAGGAACAGTGGGTTAACTGGTCTAGGAACAGTGGGTTAACTGGTCTAGGAACAGTGGGTTAACTG